>NC_134494.1:3033016-3098016 GCF_040206685.1 Ascaphus truei
ACGGAGTGGTGAGAGAGAGAGGCACGAGGGGGGGGGAGAGAGAGAGGCACGAGGGGGGGGAGAGAGAGAGGCACAAGGGGGGGGAGAGAGAGAGGCACGAGGGGGGGGGGAGAGAGGCACGTGGGGAAAGAGAGAGGCACGAGGGGGGGGAGAGAGAGAGGCACGTGGGGGAGAGCGAGAGACACGTGGGGGGAGAGCGAGAGGCACGTGGGGGGAGAGAGGGCACGTGGGGGGAGAGAGGCACGTGGGGGGGGAGAGAGGCACGTGGGGGGAGAGAGAGAGGCACGTGGGGGAGAGAGAGAGGCACGTGGGGGGAGAGAGAGAGGCACGGGGGGGGAGAGAGAGAGGCACGGGGGGGGAGAGAGAGAGGCACGGGGGGGGAGAGAGAGAGGCACGGGGGGGGAGAGAGAGAGGCACGGGGGGGGAGAGAGAGGCACGGGGGGGGAGAGAGAGAGGCACGGGGGGGGAGAGAGAGGCACGTGGGGGGAGAGAGAGAGGCACGTGCGGGGAGAGAGAGAGGCACGTGGGGGGAGAGAGAGAGGCACGTGGGGGGAGAGAGAGAGGCACGTGGGGGGAGAGAGAGAGAGGCACGTGAGGGGAGAGAGAGAGGCACAGTTGGGAGAGAGAGGCACGGGGGGGGAGAGAGAGGCACGGGGGGGGGGAGAGAGAGGCACGGGGGGGGAGAGAGAGAGGCACGGGGGGGAGAGAGGCGACGGGGGGGGGAGAGAGGCACGGGGGGGAGAGAGAGGCACGGGGGGGGGAGAGAGGCACGGGGGGGGAGAGAGGCACGGGGGGGGGGAGAGAGGCACGGGGGGGGGAGAGAGGCACGGGGGGGGGGAGAGAGGCACGGGGGGGGGGGAGAGAGGCACGGGGGGGGAGAGAGGCACGGGGGGGGGAGAGAGAGGCACGGGGGGGAGAGAGAGAGGCACGGGGGGGGAGAGAGAGAGGAACGGGGGGGAGAGAGAGAGGCACGGGGGGGAGAGAGAGAGGCACGGGGGGGGAGAGAGAGAGGCACGGGGGGGAGAGAGAGAGGCACGTGGGGGGGAGAGAGAGAGGCACGTGGGGGGAGAGAGAGAGGCACGGGGGGGGAGAGAGAGAGGCACGTGGGGGGAGAGAGAGAGGCACGTGGGGGGAGAGAGAGAGGCACGTGGGGGGAGAGAGAGAGGCACGTGGGGGGAGAGAGAGAGGCACGGGGGGGAGAGAGAGGCACGGGGGGGGAGAGAGAGGCACGGGGGGGAGAGAGGCACGGGGGGGGGAGAGAGAGGCACGGGGGGGGAGAGAGAGGCACGGGGGGGGGAGAGAGAGGCACGGGGGGGGGGAGAGAGAGGCACGGGGGGGGGAGAGAGAGGCACGGGGGGGGAGAGAGAGGCACGGGGGGGGGAGAGAGAGGCACGGGGGGGGGAGAGAGAGGCACGGGGGGGGAGAGAGAGGCATGGGGGGGAGAGAGAGGCACGGGGTGGTGAGAGAGAGAGGCACGGGGTGGTGAGAGAGAGAGGCACGGGGGGGGGGAGAGAGAGGCACGGGGTGGTGAGAGAGAGAGGCACGGGGTGGTGAGAGAGAGAGGCACGGGGGGGAGAGAGGCACGAGGGGGGGGAGAGAGGCACGAGGGGGGGGGGAGAGAGGCACGGGGTGGTGAGAGAGAGAGGCACGAGGGGGGAGAGAGAGAGGCACGAGGGGGGGAGAGAGAGGCACGTGGGGGATAGATATAGGCACGGGGGGGAGAGAGAGAGGCACGGGGGGAGAGAGAGAGGCACGGGGTGGTGAGAGAGAGAGGCACGGGGGGGGGGAGAGAGAGGCACGGGGGGGGGAGAGAGAGGCACGGGGGGGGAGAGAGAGGCACGGGGGGGGGAGAGAGAGGCACGGGGGGGGGGAGAGAGAGGCACGGGGGGGGGAGAGAGAGGCACGGGGGGGGGAGAGAGAGGCACGGGGGGGGAGAGAGAGGCACGGGGGGGGAGAGAGAGGCACGGGGGGGGAGAGAGAGGCACGGGGGGGGAGAGAGAGGCACGGGGGGGGAGAGAGAGGCACGGGGGGGGGAGAGAGAGGCATGGGGGGGAGAGAGAGGCACGGGGTGGTGAGAGAGAGAGGCACGGGGTGGTGAGAGAGAGAGGCACGGGGGGGGGAGAGAGAGGCACGGGGTGGTGAGAGAGAGAGGCACGGGGTGGTGAGAGAGAGAGGCACGGGGTGGTGAGAGAGAGAGGCACGGGGGGGAGAGAGGCACGAGGGGGGGGAGAGAGGCACGAGGGGGGGGGGAGAGAGGCACGGGGTGGTGAGAGAGAGAGGCACGAGGGGGGAGAGAGAGAGGCACGAGGGGGGGGAGAGAGAGGCACGTGGGGGATAGATATAGGCACGGGGGGGAGAGAGAGAGGCACGGGGGGGGAGAGAGAGAGGCACGGGGGGGAGAGAGAGAGGCACGGGGGGGGAGAGAGAGAGGCACGGGGTGGTGAGAGTGAGAGGCACGGGGGGGGGAGAGAGAGGCACGGGGGGGGGGGAGAGAGAGGCACGGGGTGGTGAGAGAGAGAGGCACGGGGTGGTGAGAGAGAGAGGCACGGGGGGGAGAGAGGCACGAGGGGGGGGAGAGAGGCACGAGGGGGGGAGAGAGGCACGAGGGGGGGGGGGGAGAGAGGCACGGGGGGGGGGAGAGAGGCACGGGGTGGTGAGAGAGAGAGGCACGAGGGGGGAGAGAGAGAGGCACGAGGGGGGGGAGAGAGAGGCACGTGGGGGATAGATATAGGCACGGGGGGGAGAGAGAGAGGCACGGGGGGAGAGAGAGAGGCACGGGGGGGGAGAGAGAGAGGCACGGGGGGGGGAGAGAGAGGCACGGGGGGGGAGAGAGAGAGGCACGGGGGGGGGAGAGAGAGGCACGGGGTGGTGAGAGAGAGAGGCACGGGGTGGTGAGAGAGAGAGGCACGGGGGTGGTGAGAGAGAGAGGCACGGGGGGGGGAGAGAGAGGCACGGGGGGGGGGAGAGAGAGGCACGGGGGGGGGAGAGAGAGGCACGGGGTGGTGAGAGAGAGAGGCACGGGGTGGTGAGAGAGAGAGGCACGGGTGGTGAGAGAGAGAGGCACGGGGTGGTGAGAGAGAGAGGCACGGGGTGGTGAGAGAGAGAGGCACGGGGTGGTGAGAGAGAGGCACGGGGTGGTGAGAGAGAGAGGCACGGGGTGGTGAGAGAGAGAGGCACGGGGTGGTGAGGGAGAGAGGCACGGGGTGGTGAGGGAGAGAGGCACGGGGTGGTGAGAGAGAGAGGCACGGGTGGTGAGAGAGAGAGGCACGAGGGGGGGGGGAGAGAGGCACAAGGGGGGGGTGAGAGGCACGGGGTGGTGAGAGAGAGAGGCACGAGGGGGGGGAGAGAGAGAGGCACGGGGGGGGGAGAGAGAGGCACGGGGTGGTGAGAGAGAGAGGCACGGGGTGGTGAGAGAGAGAGGCACGGGGTGGTGAGGGAGAGAGGCACGGGGTGGTGAGAGAGAGAGGCACGGGGTGGTGAGAGAGAGAGGCACGGGGTGGTGAGAAAGAGAGGCACGGGGTGGTGAGAGAGAGAGGCACGAGGGGGGGGGGAGAGAGGCACGAGGGGGGGGGGAGAGGCACGGGGTGGTGAGAGAGAGAGGCACGAGGGGAGGGGGAGAGAGGCACGTGGGGATAGAAAGAGGCACGGGGGGGAGAGATAGGCACGGGGGGGGAGAGAGAGGCTGGGGGGGGGAGAGAGAGGCGGGGGGGGGAGAGAGAGGCGGGGGGGGAGAGAGAGGCGGGGGGGGGAGAGAGAGGCGGGGGGGGGAGAGAGAGGCGGGGGGGGGAGAGAGAGAGGCGGGGGGGGGGGAGAGAGAGAGGCGGGGGGGGGGAGAGAGAGAGGCGGGGGGGGGAGAGAGGCGGGGGGGGGAGAGAGGCGGGGGGGGAGAGAGGCGGGGGGGAGGAGAGAGAGAGGCGGGGGGGAGGAGAGAGAGAGGCGGGGGGGGAGGAGAGAGAGGGGGGGAGAGAGAGAGGCGGGGGGGGAGAGAGAGAGAGGCGGGGGGGGAGAGAGAGGCGGGGGGGGGAGAGAGAGGCGGGGGGGGAGAGAGAGGCGGGGGGGGGGGGGGAGAGAGAGGCGGGGGGGGGGAGAGAGAGGCGGGGGGGGGAGAGAGAGGCGGGGGGGGGAGAGAGAGGCGGGGGGGGAGAGAGAGAGGCGGGGGGGAGAGAGAGAGGCGGGGGGGAGGAGAGAGATAGGCGAGGGGGGGAGAGAGAGGGGGGGGAGAGAGAGAGAGGGGGGGAGAGAGGCGGGGGGAGAGAGAGGCGGGGGGAGGAGAGGAGAGAGAGAGGCAGGGGGGGGGAGAGGAGAGAGAGAGGCAGGGGGGGGGGAGAGGAGAGAGAGAGGCAGGGTGGGAGAGAGGGGAGAGAGAGGGGGGGAGAGAGAGGGGGGGAGAGAGAGGCACGGGGTGGTGAGAGAGAGAGGCACGGGGTGGTGAGAGAGAGGCACGGGGTGGTGAGAGAGAGAGGCACGGGGTGGTGAGGGAGAGAGGCACGGGGTGGTGAGGGAGAGAGGCACGGGGTGGTGACAGAGAGAGGCACGGGGTGGTGAGAGAGAGAGGCACGGGGTGGTGAGAGAGAGAGGCACGGGGTGGTGAGAGAGAGAGGCACGGGGTGGTGAGAGAGAGGCACGGGGTGGTGAGAGAGAGAGGCACGGGGTGGTGAGGGAGAGAGGCACGGGGTGGTGAGAGAGAGAGGCACGGGGGGGGGGGAGAGAGAGGCACGGGGGGGGGGGAGAGAGAGGCACGGGGTGGTGAGAGAGAGAGGCACGGGGTGGTGAGAGAGAGAGGCACGGGGGGGAGAGAGGCACGAGGGGGGGGAGAGAGGCACGAGGGGGGGAGAGAGGCACGTGGGGGGGGGAGAGAGGCACGGGGGGGGGGGGAGAGAGGCACGGGGTGGTGAGAGAGAGAGGCACGAGGGGGGAGAGAGAGAGGCACGAGGGGGGGGAGAGAGAGGCACGTGGGGGATAGATATAGGCACGGGGGGGAGAGAGAGAGGCACAGAGAGGCACGGGGGGGGGAGGGAGACGAGAGAGGCACGGGGTGGTGAGAGAGAGAGGCACGGGGGTGGTGAGAGAGAGAGGCACGGGTGGTGAGAGAGAGAGGCACGGGGTGGTGAGAGAGAGAGGCACGGGGTGGTGAGAGAGAGAGGCACGGGGTGGTGAGAGAGAGGCACGGGGTGGTGAGAGAGAGAGGCACGGGGTGGTGAGGGAGAGAGGCACGGGGTGGTGAGGGAGAGAGGCACGGGGTGGTGAGAGAGAGAGGGCACGGGGTGGTGAGAGAGAGAGGCACGAGGGGGGGGGGGAGAGAGAGGCACAAGGGGGGGGTGAGAGGCACGGGGTGGTGAGAGAGAGAGGCACGAGGGGGGGGAGAGAGAGAGGCACGGGGGGGGGAGAGAGAGGCACGGGGTGGTGAGAGAGAGAGGCACGGGGTGGTGAGAGAGAGAGGCACGGGGTGGTGAGGGAGAGAGGCACGGGGTGGTGAGAGAGAGAGGCACGGGGTGGTGAGAGAGAGAGGCACGGGGTGGTGAGAGAGAGGCACGGGGTGGTGAGAAAGAGAGGCACGGGGTGGTGAGAGAGAGAGGCACGAGGGGGGGGGGAGAGAGGCACGAGGGGGGGGGAGAGGCACGGGGTGGTGAGAGAGAGAGGCACGAGGGGAGGGGGAGAGAGGCACGTGGGGATAGAAAGAGGCACGGGGGGGAGAGATAGGCACGGGGGGGGAGAGAGAGGCTGGGGGGGGGAGAGAGAGGCGGGGGGGGGGGGAGAGAGAGGCGGGGGGGGGAGAGAGAGGCGGGGGGGGGGAGAGAGAGAGGCGGGGGGGGGGGGAGAGAGAGAGGCGGGGGGGGGGAGAGAGGCGGGGGGGGGAGAGAGGCGGGGGGGGGAGAGAGGCGGGGGGGGAGAGAGGCGGGGGGGGAGGAGAGAGAGAGGCGGGGGGGAGGAGAGAGAGAGGCGGGGGGGGAGGAGAGAGAGGGGGGGGGAGAGAGAGAGAGGCGGGGGGGGAGAGAGAGAGGGGGGGGGGAGAGAGCGGGGGGGGGAGAGAGAGGCTGGGGGGGGGAGAGAGAGGCGGGGGGGGGAGAGAGAGGCGGGGGGGGGAGAGAGAGGCGGGGGGGGGAGAGAGAGGCGGGGGGGGGGGAGAGAGAGGCGGGGGGGGGGAGAGAGAGGCGGGGGGGGAGAGAGAGGCGGGGGGGAGAGAGAGAGGCGGGGGGAGAGGAGAGAGGCGGGGGGGAGGAGAGAGATAGGCGAGGGGGAGAGAGAGAGGGGGGGGAGAGAGAGAGAGGGGGGGGAGAGAGGCGGGGGGAGAGAGAGGCGGGGGGAGGAGAGGAGAGAGAGAGGCAGGGGGGGGGAGAGGAGAGAGAGAGGCAGGGGGGGGGGGAGAGGAGAGAGAGAGGCAGGGTGGGAGAGAGGGGAGAGAGAGGGGGGGAGAGAGAGGGGGGGAGAGAGAGGCGGGGGGAGAGAGAGGCGGGGGGAGAGAGAGAGGCGGGGGGGGAGAGAGAGGAGAGAGGCGGGGAGAGAGAGAGAGGCAGGGGGAGGAGAGGAGAGAGAGAGGCAGGGGGGGGGGGAGAGGAGAGAGTGAGGCGGGGGGGGGAGAGGGGAGAGAGAGGGGGGGGAGAGAGAGGGTGGGGGGAGAGAGGCACGGTGAAGGGAGAGAGGCACGGTGAAGGGAGAGAGGCACGGGGGGGAGAGAGGCACGGGGGGGAGAGAGGCACGGGGGGAGGGAGAGAGGCACGGGGTGGGGGGAGAGAGGCACGGGGTGGGGGGAGAGAGGCACGGGGTGGGGGGAGAGAGGCACGGGGGTGGGGGGGAGAGAGGCACGGGGGGGAGAGAGAGAGGCACGGGGGGGAGAGAGAGAGGCACGGGGGGGAGAGAGAAAGGCACGGGGGGAGAGAGAGGCACGGGGGGAGAGAGAGGCACGGGGGGGGAGAGAGAGGCACGGGGGGGAGAGAGAGGCACGGGGGGGAGAGAGAGGCACGGGGGGGGAGGGAGAGGCACGGGGGGAGGGAGAGGCACGTGGGGGGAGGGAGAGGCACGTGGGGGAGAGAGGCACGGTGGGGAGAGAGAGGCACGGTGGGGGGAGAGAGGCACGTGGGGGGAGAGAGAGGCACGTGGGGGGGGTGAGAGAGGCACGTGGGGGGAGAGAGAGGCACGTGGGGGGAGAGAGGCACGTTGGGGGGAGAGAGGCACGGTGGGGAGAGAGAGGCACGGTGGGGAGAGAGAGGCACGTGGGGGGAGAGAGGCACGTGGGGGGAGAGAGGCACGGTGGGGAGAGAGAGGCACGGTGGGGGGAGAGAGGCACGTGGGGGAGAGAGGCACGTGGGGGGTGAGAGAGGCACGTGGGGGGAGAGAGAGGCACGTGGGGAGAGAGAGGCACGTGGGGGAGAGAGGCACGGTGGGGAGAGAGAGGCACGGTGGGGAGAGAGAGGCACGTGGGGGGAGAGAGGCACGTGGGGGGAGAGAGGCACGTGGGGGGGAGAGAGGCACGTGGGGGGAGAGGCACGTGGGGGGGAGAGAGGCACGTGGGGGGAGAGAGGCACGTGGGGAGAGAGAGGCACGTGGGGGGAGAGAGGCACGTGGGGGGAGAGAGGCACGTGGGGAGAAAGAGGCGTGAGGCACGTGGGGGGAGAGAGGCACTGGGGGGGGGAAGAGAGGCACGGGGGGGGAGAGAGAGGCACGGGGGGAAAGAGAGGCACGGGGGGGGGAGAGAGAGGCACGGGGGGGGGAGAGAGAGAGGCACGGGGGGGAGAGAGAGAGGCACGGGGGGGGAGAGAGAAAGGCACGGGGGGGGAGAGAGAAAGGCACGGGGGGAGAGAGAGGCACGGGGGGAGAGAGAGGCACGGGGGAGAGAGAGGCACGGGGGGGGGGAGAGAGAGGCACGGGGGGGGGAGAGAGAGAGGCACGGGGGGGGGGGAGAGAGAGGCACGGGGGGGGGAGAGAGAGGCACGGGGGGGGGAGAGAGAGGCACGGGGGGGGGGGGAGAGAGGCACGGGGGGGGGGGAGAGAGAGGCACGGGGGGGGAGAGAGAGGCACGGGGGGGGGGAGAGGCACGGGGGGGGGGGGAGAGGCACGGGGGGGGGGGAGAGGCACGGGGGGGGGGAGAGAGGCACGGGGGGGGGGGGAGAGAGAGGCACGGGGGGGGGAGAGAGAGGCACGGGGGGGAGGGAGAGGCACGGGGGGGAGAGAGAGGCACGGGGGGGGAGAGAGAGGCACGGGGGGGAGGGAGAGGCACGGGGGGGGAGGGAGAGGCACGGGGGAGGGAGAGGCACGTGGGGGGAGAGGCACGTGGGGGGAGAGGCACGTGGGGGGGAGAGGCACGTGGGGGGAGAGAGAGACGTGGGGGAGAGAGACGTGGGGGGGAGAGAGAGGCACGTGGGGGGGAGAGAGGCACGGTGGGGAGAGAGGCACGGTGGGGAGAGAGAGGCACGTGGGGGGAGAGAGGCACGTGGGGAGAGAGAGGCACGTGGGGGGGAGAGAGGCACTGGGGGGGGGGGGGAGAGAGGCACGGGGGGAGAGAGGCACGGTGGGGAGAGAGAGGCACGTGGGGGGAGAGAGGCGCGGGGGGGGGAGAGAGGCACGGGGGGGGGAGAGGCGCGGGGGGGGGAGAGAGGCACGGGGGGGGGAGAGAGAGGCACGGGGGGGGGAGAGAGAGGCACGGGGGGGGGGAGAGAGAGGCACGGGGGGGGAGAGAGAGGCACGGGGAGGGAGAGAGAGGCACGGGGGGGAGAGAGAGGCACGGGGTGGTGAGAGAGAGAGGCACGGGGGGAGGGAGAGAGAGGCACGGGGGGATAGAGAGAGGCACGGGGGAGGGAGAGAGAGGCACGGGGGGATAGAGAGGCACGGAGTGGTGAGAGAGAGAGGCACGGGGGGGATAGAGAGAGGCACGGAGTGGTGAGAGAGAGAGGCACGAGGGGGGGGGAGAGAGAGAGGCACGAGGGGGGGGAGAGAGAGAGGCACGAGGGGGGGGAGAGGAGAGAGGCACGAGGGGGGGGAGAGAGAGAGGCACGTGGGGGAAAGAGAGAGACACGTGGGGGGAGAGAGAGAGGCACGTGGGGGGGAGAGAGGCACGTGGGGGAGAGAGGCACGTGGGGGGAGAGAGAGAGGCACGTGGGGGGAGAGAGAGAGGCACGTGGGGGGAGAGAGAGAGGCACGTGGGGGGAGAGAGAGAGGCACGTGGGAGGGAGAGAGAGAGGCACGTGGGGGGAGAGAGAGAGGCACGGGGGGGAGAGAGAGGCACGGGGGGGGGAGAGAGGCACGGGGGGGGGAGAGAGGCACGGGGGGAGAGAGGCACGGGGGGGGAGAGAGAGGCACGGGGGGGGAGAGAGAGGCACGGGGGGGGGAGAGAGGCACGGGGGGGGGAGAGAGAGGCACGGGGGGGGGAGAGAGGCACGGGGGGGAGAGAGAGGCACGGGGGGGGAGAGAGAGGCACGGGGGGGGGAGAGAGAGGCATGGGGGGGAGAGAGAGGCACGGGGTGGTGAGAGAGAGAGGCACGGGGGGGGGAGAGAGGCACGGGGGGGGAGGGAGAGGCACGGGGGGGGGGAGAGAGAGGCACGGGGTGGTGAGAGAGAGAGGCACGGGGTGGTGAGAGAGAGAGGCACGAGGGGGGGGGGGAGAGAGGCACGAGGGGGGGGGGGAGAGGCACGAGGGGGGGGGGAGAGAGGCACGAGGGGGGGGGAGAGAGGCACGAGGGGGGGGGGAGAGAGGCACGAGGGGGGGGAGAGAGGCACGGGGTGGTGAGAGAGAGAGGCACGAGGGGGGGGAGAGAGAGAGGCACGTGGGGGATAGATATAGGCACGGGGGGGGAGAGAGAGAGGCACGGGGGGGAGAGAGAGAGGCACGGGGGGGGGAGAGAGAGAGGCACGGGGGGGGAGAGAGAGGCACGGGGGGGGAGAGAGAGGCACGGGGTGGTGAGAGAGGCACGGGGTGGTGAGAGAGGCACGGGGTGGTGAGAGAGAGAGGCACGGGGTGGTGAGAGAGAGAGGCACGGGGTGGTGAGGGAGAGAGGCACGGGGTGGTGAGGGAGAGAGGCACGGGGTGGTGAGGGAGAGAGGCACGGGGTGGTGAGAGAGAGAGGCACGAGGGGGGGGGGGAGAGAGGCACGAGGGGGGGGGGGAGAGAGGCACGGGGTGGTGAGAGAGAGAGGCACGAGGGGGGGGAGAGAGAGAGGCACGTGGGGGATAGAGAGAGGCACGGGGGGGGAGAGAGAGGCACGGGGTGGTGAGAGAGAGAGGCACGGGGTGGTGAGAGAGAGAGGCACGGGGTGGTGAGAGAGAGAGGCACGGGGTGGTGAGAGAGAGAGGCACGGGGTGGTGAGAGAGAGAGGCACGAGGGGGGGGGAGAGAGGCACGAGGGGGGGGGAGAGAGGCACGAGGGGGGGGGGAGAGAGACACGGGGTGGTGAGAGAGAGAGGCACGAGGGGGGGGATAGAGAGAGGCACGTGGGGATAGAAAGAGGCACGGGGGGGAGAGATAGGCACGGGGTGGTGAGAGCGAGAGAGGCACGGGGTGGTGAGAGAGAGAGAGGAACGAGGGGGGGGGAGAGGCACGGGGGGGGAGAGAAAGGCACGGGGGTAGAGAGAGAGGCGGCGGGGGGGGAGAGAGAGAGGCGGGGGGGGAGAGAGAGAGAGGCGGGGGGGAGAGAGAGAGGCGGGGGGGGAGAGAGAGAGGCGGGGGGGAGAGAGAGAGGCGGGGGGGGGGGAGAGAGAGAGAGAGAGGCGGGGGGGGGAGAGAGAGAGGCGGGGGGGGAGAGAGAGAGAGGCGGGGGGGAGAGAGAGAGGCGGGGGGGGAGAGAGAGAGGCGGGGGGGAGAGAGAGAGGCGGGGGGGGGGGAGAGAGAGAGAGAGGCGGGGGGGGGAGAGAGAGAGGCGGGGGGGGGGAGAGAGAGAGGCGGGGGGGGGAGAGAGAGGCGGGGGGGGGAGAGAGAGGCGGGGGGGGGAGAGAGAGGCGGGGGGGGGAGAGAGAGAGGCGGGGGGGGGAGAGAGAGAGGCGGGGGGGGGAGAGAGAGAGGCGGGGGGGGGAGAGAGAGAGGCGGGGGGGAGAGAGAGAGGCGGGGGGGGAGAGAGAGGCGGGGGGGGGGAGAGAGAGAGGCGGGGGGGGGGAGAGAGAGAGGCGGGGGGGGGGAGAGAGAGAGGCGGGGGGGGAGAGAGAGAGAGGCGGGGGGGAGAGAGAGAGGCGGGGGGAGAGAGAGAGGCGGGGGGGGGGGAGAGAGAGAGGCGGGGGGGGGAGAGAGAGAGGCGGGGGGGGGGAGAGAGAGAGGCGGGGGGGGGGAGAGAGAGGCGGGGGGGAGAGAGAGGCGGGGGGGGGAGAGAGAGAGGCGGGGGGGGGGAGAGAGAGAGGCGGGGGGGGGGGAGAGAGAGAGGCGGGGGGGGCGAGAGAGGCGGGGGGGGAGAGAGAGAGGCGGGGGGGGAGAGAGAGAGGCGGGGGGGGGAGAGAGAGAGAGGCGGGGGGGGGGAGAGAGAGAGAGGCGGGGGGGGGGGAGAGAGAGAGAGGCGGGGGGGGGGGGAGAGAGAGAGGCGGGGGGGGGAGAGAGAGAGGCGGGGGGGGGGAGAGAGAGAGGCGGGGGGGGGGGAGAGAGGGGGGGGGAGAGAGAGAGGCGGGGGGGGAGAGAGAGAGGCGGGGGGGGGGAGAGAGGGGGGGGGAGAGAGGCGAGGCGGGGGGGGAGAGAGGCGAGGCGGGGGGAGAGAGGCGAGGCGGGGGGAGGAGAGAGAGAGGCGGGGGGGGAGAGAGAGGCTTGGGGGGGGGAGAGAGAGGCGGGGGGGGGGGAGAGAGAGGCGGGGGGGGGGAGAGAGAGGCGGGGGGGGGAGAGAGAGGCGGGGGGGGAGAGAGAGGCGGGGGGGGGGGCGAGGCGGGGGGGGAGAGAGGCGAGGCGGGGGGGGAGAGAGAGGCGAGGCGGGGGGGGAGAGAGAGGCGAGGCGGGGGGAGAGAGGCGAGGCGGGGGGAGGAGAGAGAGAGGCGGGGGGGGAGAGAGAGGCTGGGGGGGGGGAGAGAGAGGCGGGGGGGGGAGAGAGAGGCGGGGGGGGGAGAGAGGCGGGGGGGGGAGAGAGAGGCGGGGGGGGGGGGGAGAGAGGCGGGGGGGGGATTGAGAGGCGGGGGGGGGAGAGAGAGGCGGGGGGGGGGGAGAGAGGCGGGGGGGGGATTGAGAGGGGGGGGGGGGAGAGAGGCGGGGGGGGGATTGAGAGGCGGGGGGGGGGAGAGAGAGGCGGGGGGGGAGAGAGAGGCGGGGGGGGGAGAGAGAGGCGGGGGGGGGAGAGAGGCGGGGGGGGAGAGAGAGGCAGGGGGGGGAGAGAGAGGCAGGGGGGGGAGAGAGAGGGGGGGAGAGAGAGGCAGGGGGGGAGAGAGAGGCGGGGGGGGAGAGAGAGAGAGGCGGGGGGGGGAGAGGGAGAGGTGGGGGGGAGAGAGGTGGGGGGGAGAGAGGCGGGGGGGGGGGAGAGAGGGGAGGGAGAGAGAGGGGGGGGGAGAGAGGCGGGGGGAGGAGAGGAGAGAGAGAGGCAGGGGGGGGAGAGGAGAGAGAGAGGCAGGGGGGGAGAGGAGAGAGAGAGGCAGGGGGGGGAGAGAGAGGGGGGGGTGAGAGAGGCGGGGGGGAGAGAGAGGGGGGGGGGAGAGAGGCGGGGGGGGAGAGAGAGGCACGGTGGGGGGAGAGAGGCACGGTGGGGGGAGAGAGGCACGGTGGGGGGAGAGAGGGCACGGGGGGGAGAGGGCACGGGGGGGAGAGGGCACGGGGGGGAGAGAGGCACGGTGGGGGGAGAGAGGCACGGGGGGAGAGAGAGAGGCACGGGGGGAGGGAGAGAGGCACGGGGTGGGGGGAGGGAGAGAGGCACGGGGTGGGGGGAGGGAGAGAGGCACGGGGTGGGGGGAGGGAGAGAGGCACGGGGTGGGGGGAGGGAGAGAGGCACGGGGTGGGGGGAGGGAGAGAGGCACGGGGTGGGGGGAGGGAGAGAGGCACGGGGTGGGGGAGGGAGAGAGGCACGGGGTGGGGGGAGAGAGAGAGGCACGAGGGGGAGAGAGAGGCACGGGGGGGAGGGGAGAGAGAGGCACGGGAGGGAGAGAGAGAGGCACGGGGGGAGAGAGGCACGGGGGGAGAGAGGCACGGGGGTGGAGAGAGGCACAGTGGGGGGGGGAGAGGGCACGGGGGGGGGAGAGAGGCACGGGGGGAGAGAGGGCACGGGGGGGGTGGAGAGGGCACGGGGGGGGTGGAGAGGGCACAGGGGGGGTGGAGAGGGCACGGGGGGGGTGGAGAGGGCACGGGGGGGTGGAGAGGGCACGGGGGGGGGAGAGGGCACGGGGGGGTAGAGGGCACGGGGGGGAGAGGGCACAGTGGGGGGGAGAGGGCACAGTGGGGGGGGAGAGGGCACGGGGGGGGGAGAGGGCACGGGGGGGGGGAGAGGGCACGGGGGGGGGGAGAGGGCACGGGGGGGGGGGAGAGGGCACGGGGGGGGAGAGGGCACAGTGGGGGGGAGAGAAGCACAGTGGGGGGGAGAGAAGCACAGTGGGGGGGAGAGAAGCACAGTGGGGGGGGAGAGAGGCACAGTGGGGGGGAGAGAGGCACAGTGGGGGGGGAGAGGCACAGTGGGGGGAGAGAGGCACAGTAGGGGGGGGAGAGGCACAGTGGGGGGAGAGAGGCACAGTAGGGGGGGGAGAGGCACAGTAGGGGGGGGAGAGAGGCACAGTAGGGGGGGAGAGGCACAGTGAGGGGGGAGTGAGGGGGGTTGGGGGTTAGAGAGGGGCACAGTGAGGGAGTGAGGGGCACAGTGAGGGGGGGAGGGGCACTGTTAGGGGGGGAGAGGGGCACAGTGAGGGGGGGGAGGGGCACAGTGAGGGGGGGAGAGAGGGGCACAGTGGGGGGGAGGGGCACAGTGGGGGGGGGGAGAGGCACAGTGGGGGGGGGAGAGAGGCACAGTAGGGGGGGGAGAGAGGCACAGTAGGGGGGGGAGTGAGGGGGGTTGGGGGGTAGAGAGGGGCACAGTGAGGGAGAGGGGCACAGTGAGGGGGGGAGGGGCACAGTGAGGGGGGGAGGGGCACTGTTAGGGGGGGAGAGAGGGGCACAGTGAGGGGGGGAGAGAGGGGCACAGTGAGGGGGGGGAGAGAGGGGCACAGTGGGGGGGGAGGGGCACAGTGGGGGGGGGAGAGGCACAGTGGGGGGGGGGAGAGGCACAGTGGGGGGGGGAGAGAGGCACAGTAGGGTGGGGAGAGAGGCACAGTAGGGGGGGGAGAGAGGCACAGTGAGGGGGGAGTGAGGGGGGTTGGGGGGTAGAGAGGGGCACAGTGAGGGAGAGGGGCACAGTGAGGGGGGGAGAGAGGGGCACAGTAAGGGGGGGGAGGGGCACTGTGAGGGGGAGAGAGGGGCACTGTGAGGGGGGGGAGAGAGGGGGACAGGGAGTGAGAGAGGGGCACCGTGAGGGGGGAGAGAGGGGCACAGTGAGGGGGGGGAGAGAGGGGGACAGGGAGTGGGAGAGAGGGCCACCGTGAGGGGGGAGAGAGGGGCACAGTGAGGGGGGTAGAGAGGGGGACAGGGAGTGGGAGAGAGGGGCACCGTGAGGGGGGAGAGAGGGGCACCGTGAGGGGGGAGATAGGGGCACCGTGAGGGGGGGAGAGAGGGGCACCGTGAGGGGGTAGAGGGGCACCGTGAGGGGGTAGAGGGGCACCGTGAGGGGGGGAGAGAGGGGCACAGTGAGTGGGAGAGAGGGGCACCGTGAGGGGGTAGAGGGGCACAGTGAGGGGGGCGTGAGTGGCACAGTGAGGGGGAGAGGGGCATAGTGAAGGGAGTAGACAGGGGAGAGTGAGGGAGAGGGGCACAGTGAGGGGAGGGAGAGAGGGGGACAGGGAGTGGGAGAGAGGGGCACCGTGAGGGGGGAGAGAGGGGCACAGTGAGGGGGGTAGAGAGGGGGACAGGGAGTGGGAGAGAGGGGCACCGTGAGGGGGGAGAGAGGGGCACCGTGAGAGGGGAGAGAGGGGCACCGTGAGGGGGGAGAGAGGGGCACCGTGAGGGGGGAGAGAGGGGCACCGTGAGGGGGGAGAGAGGGGCACCGTGAGGGGGGAGATAGGGGCACCGTGAGGGGGGGAGAGAGAGGCACAGTGAGTGGGAGAGAGGGGCACCGTGAGGGGGGAGAGGGGCACAGTGAGGGGGGTGTGAGTGGCACAGTGAGGGGGAGAGGGGCATAGTGAGGGGAGTAGACAGGGGAGAGTGAGGGAGAGGGGCACAGTGAGGGGAGGGAGAGAGAGGGGAGGGGAGAGAGTTGGGCACAGTGAGGGGAAGGTAGAAAGAGGGGCACAGTGAGGGGAAGGGAGAGAGGGGCACAGTGAGGGGGAGGGAGAGGGCACAGTGAGGGGGAGGGAGAGAGAGGGGCACATTGAGGGTGAGGGAGAGAGGGGCACAGTGAGGGGGGAGAGAGGGGCACAGTGAGGGGGGGGAGAGGGGCACAGTGAGGGGGAGGGGCACAGTGAGGGGGAGTGAGAGAGGGGAGGGGGAGGGAGAGAGAGGGGCACAGTGAGGAGGGGGAGAGGGGCACAGTGAGGGGGAGAGAGGGGCACAGTGAGGGGGTTAGAGAGGGGAGGGGGACGGAGAGAGAGGGGCACAGAGAGGGGGGGAGAGAGGGGCACAGTGAGGGGGGGAGTGAGTGGCACAGTGAGGGGGAGAGGGGGCACAGTGAGGAGGGTAGACAGGGGAGAGGGAGGGGGAGAGAGGGGCACAGTGAGGGGGGGAGAGAGGGGCACAGTGAGGGGGGGAGAGGGGCACTGTGAGGGGGGAGATAGGGGCACAGTGAGGGAGGTTGGGGGGGGAGAGGGGCACAGTGAGGGGGAGAGAGGGGCACAGTGAGGGGGAGAGAGGGGCACAGTGAGGGGGGAGAGAGGGGCACAGTGAGGGGGGAGAGAGGGGCACAGTGAGGGGGGGAGAGAGGGGCACAGTGAGGGGGGAGAGAGGGGCACAGTGAGGGAGAGAGAGAGGGGCACAGTGAGGGGATTGGGGGGGGAGAGGGGCACAGTTAGGGGAAAGAGAGGGGCACAGTTAGGGGAAAGAGAGGGGCACAGTGAGGGGGGAGAGAGGGGCACAGTGAGGGGGGAGTGAGTGGCACAGTGAGGGGGGGAGAGAGGCACAGTGAGGGGGGAGTGAGTGGCACAGTGGGGGAGGGAGTGAGGGGCAAAGAGTGGAGGGAGGGGCAAAGTGAGGGGGGGGGAGTGAGGGGCACGGGAGGGAGTGAGGGGCACAGTGAGGGGGGAGAGAGGCACAGTGAGGTGGGGGAGTGAGGCACAGTGAGGGGGGAGAGGCACAGTTAGGGGGGGAGAGAGAGGCACAGTGAGGGGGAGAGAGGGGCATAGTGTGGGGGGGGAGAGGAGCACAGTGAGGGGGGAGCGAGTGAGGGTGGGAGTGAGTGAGGGGCACAGTGAGGGGGAGTGAGAGGGGGGGAGAGAGGGGCACAGTGATGGGGAGAGACGGGGACAGAGGGGGGAGAGAGGCACAGTGAGGGGGATAGGGGCACAGTGAGGGGGGATAGGGGCACAGTGAGGGGGGGGGAGGGGCACAGTGAGGGGGGAGAGAGGCACAGTGAGGGGGGGGGAGAGAGGCACTGTGAGGGGGGGGGGAGAGAGGCACTGTGAGGGGGGGGAGAGGCGCAGTGAGGTGGGGGAGGCAGGCACAGTGAGGTGGGGGAGGGAGAGAGGCACAGGGAGGGGAGGGAGGGAGAGAGGCACAGGGAGGGGAGAGAGGCACGGGGAGGGGGAGGGAGGCACGGGGAGGGTGGGGGGAGAACATTTTTTTATTAAGAATGTAGATAAAATATTTGAAAAATTGTGCTTATGATGAACTTTATTTTTATTTTATTTTCCCTATGCTAATTATTCTTCTCCATACGAAATGTTCCTAATATTTCAATATACTGTACTAAGATATATCACTTAATTTTTCAGTTTTCTCGTGTGTTAATGGAGGAAGGGAGCAGCGCTGATTGAGAAGATCCTAGGGAGCGATTCATGGTATGTTTATCAATTTTAACTTAACCTTATATAAAACACATGTAGCCCCCTTTCCCCCTGTGTCAGGGCAACTATGGGCTGCTATACCTGTGTGGCAAACAGGAGGCCTGATCCTCCACCACTTGGGAGCCTGGGGTGTATGTATATCTACTAAACAGCGCCTCCACCTGAGAAGAATCCTCACATAGTAGGACAACCCCACCCCAAGACAATATGCCCAGTAATACACACACAGAGTATGGGGAACAGTATTTACTGGGAGGTAATAAACAAGGACAACAATAGGAACAGCAATAGACATATATGTATACCAACCCGCGGAATATCCCCACTGTACTTAGGTGCAGCGGCACCAGTGTCCCAGTGTCCAGGCCCCAATGGCCTTTCCCACCCCCAATTGTGAGACCGCGCTGCCCACGTGAATGTTGGGGCACTTATGCGGATACCTGCCCGGGCACTCCAGCCCCCGGGTGTAGCTGAACAGTCAACGGGCAGTCTGCTCCCAGGACACCTTCCGCCTCCACGTGGGGTGGTCTCCTGCAGGAGCGTCCCACCATAGACAGTCTCTGAACATAGGTGGTCTGATCCCAGACCACAAGTTAAACGTCACCACGTGGCGTTGACACGGTGTTCATGATACTGCACAACACAGGAAAAAGGGTCCCTATCTATGGGCTTCCCTATACAGCTGCAGCTGCCTACAGTGAGTGGGGGACTAACTGGGGCCTGAATGGGAAAGCTGGCCTAGTCCACGGGCTACTGGGACCCTACCTCCCTCTTCTGTACCCTGCTCACAACTGTCCTTCTGCCATAACTGGAGAGGGAGGGGGGGGGGAGAGAGGCGGGGGGGGAGAGAGAGGCACGGTGGGGGGAGAGAGGCACGGTGGGGGGAGAGAGGCACGGTGGGGGGAGAGAGGGCACGGGGGGGAGAGGGCACGGGGGGGAGAGGGCACGGGGGGGAGAGAGGCACGGTGGGGGGAGAGAGGCACGGGGGGAGAGAGAGAGGCACGGGGGGAGGGAGAGAGGCACGGGGTGGGGGGAGGGAGAGAGGCACGGGGTGGGGGGAGGGAGAGAGGCACGGGGTGGGGGGAGGGAGAGAGGCACGGGGTGGGGGGAGGGAGAGAGGCACGGGGTGGGGGAGGGAGAGAGGCACGGGGTGGGGGGAGAGAGAGAGGCACGAGGGGGAGAGAGAGGCACGGGGGGGAGGGGAGAGAGAGGCACGGGAGGGAGAGAGAGAGGCACGGGGGGAGAGAGGCACGGGGGGAGAGAGGCACGGGGGTGGAGAGAGGCACAGTGGGGGGGGGGAGAGGGCACGGGGGGGGGAGAGAGGCACGGGGGGAGAGAGGGCACGGGGGGGGTGGAGAGGGCACGGGGGGGGTGGAGAGGGCACGGGGGGGGTGGAGAGGGCACGGGGGGGGTGGAGAGGGCACGGGGGGGGTGGAGAGGGCACGGGGGGGGTGGAGAGGGCACGGGGGGGGTGGAGAGGGCACGGGGGGGGTGGAGAGGGCACGGGGGGGGAGAGGGCACGGGGGGGAGAGGGCACAGTGGGGGGGAGAGGGCACAGTGGGGGGGAGAGGGCACAGTGGGGGGGAGAGAGGCACAGTGGGGGGGAGAGAGGCACAGTGGGGGGGAGAGAGGCACAGTGGGGGGGAGAGAGGCACAGTGGGGGGGAGAGAGGGCACGGGGGGGGGGAGAGGGCACGGGGGGGGGGAGAGGGCACGGGGGGGGGGAGAGGGCACGGGGGGGGAGAGGGCACGGGGGGGAGAGGCACAGTGGGGGGGAGAGAGGCACAGTGGGGGGGAGAGAGGCACAGTGGGGGGGAGAGAAGCACAGTGGGGGGGGAGAGAGGCACAGTGGGGGGGAGAGAGGCACAGTGGGGGGGGAGAGGCACAGTGGGGGGAGAGAGGCACAGTAGGGGGGGGAGAGGCACAGTGGGGGGAGAGAGGCACAGTAGGGGGGGGAGAGGCACAGTAGGGGGGGGAGAGAGGCACAGTAGGGGGGGAGAGAGGCACAGTGAGGGGGGAGTGAGGGGGGTTGGGGGTTAGAGAGGGGCACAGTGAGGGAGTGAGGGGCACAGTGAGGGGGGGAGGGGCACTGTTAGGGGGGGAGAGGGGCACAGTGAGGGGGGGGAGGGGCACAGTGAGGGGGGGAGAGAGGGGCACAGTGGGGGGGAGGGGCACAGTGGGGGGGGGGAGAGGCACAGTGGGGGGGGGAGAGAGGCACAGTAGGGGGGGGAGAGAGGCACAGTAGGGGGGGGAGAGAGGCACAGTAGGGGGGGGAGTGAGGGGGGTTGGGGGGTAGAGAGGGGCACAGTGAGGGGGGGAGGGGCACAGTGAGGGGGGGAGGGGCACAGTGAGGGGGGGAGGGGCACTGTTAGGGGGGGAGAGAGGGGCACAGTGAGGGGGGGAGAGAGGGGCACAGTGAGGGGGGGGAGAGAGGGGCACAGTGGGGGGGGAGGGGCACAGTGGGGGGGGGGAGAGGCACAGTGGGGGGGGGGAGAGGCACAGTGGGGGGGGGAGAGAGGCACAGTAGGGTGGGGAGAGAGGCACAGTAGGGGGGGGAGAGAGGCACAGTGAGGGGGGAGTGAGGGGGGTTGGGGGGTAGAGAGGGGCACAGTGAGGGAGAGGGGCACAGTGAGGGGGGGAGAGAGGGGCACAGTAAGGGGGGGGAGGGGCACTGTGAGGGGGAGAGAGGGGCACTGTGAGGGGGGGAGAGAGGGGGACAGGGAGTGAGAGAGGGGCACCGTGAGGGGGGAGAGAGGGGCACAGTGAGGGGGGGGAGAGAGGGGGACAGGGAGTGGGAGAGAGGGCCACCGTGAGGGGGGAGAGAGGGGCACAGTGAGGGGGGTAGAGAGGGGGACAGGGAGTGGGAGAGAGGGGCACCGTGAGGGGGGAGAGAGGGGCACCGTGAGGGGGGAGATAGGGGCACCGTGAGGGGGGGAGAGAGGGGCACCGTGAGGGGGTAGAGGGGCACCGTGAGGGGGTAGAGGGGCACCGTGAGGGGGGGAGAGAGGGGCACAGTGAGTGGGAGAGAGGGGCACCGTGAGGGGGTAGAGGGGCACAGTGAGGGGGGCGTGAGTGGCACAGTGAGGGGGAGAGGGGCATAGTGAAGGGAGTAGACAGGGGAGAGTGAGGGAGAGGGGCACAGTGAGGGGAGGGAGAGAGGGGGACAGGGAGTGGGAGAGAGGGGCACCGTGAGGGGGGAGAGAGGGGCACAGTGAGGGGGGTAGAGAGGGGGACAGGGAGTGGGAGAGAGGGGCACCGTGAGGGGGGAGAGAGGGGCACCGTGAGAGGGGCACCGTGAGGGGGGAGAGAGGGGCACCGTGAGGGGGGAGAGAGGGGCACCGTGAGGGGGGAGAGAGGGGCACCGTGAGGGGGGAGATAGGGGCACCGTGAGGGGGGGAGAGAGAGGCACAGTGAGTGGGAGAGAGGGGCACCGTGAGGGGGGAGAGGGGCACAGTGAGGGGGGTGTGAGTGGCACAGTGAGGGGGAGAGGGGCATAGTGAGGGGAGTAGACAGGGGAGAGTGAGGGAGAGGGGCACAGTGAGGGGAGGGAGAGAGAGGGGAGGGGAGAGAGTTGGGCACAGTGAGGGGAAGGTAGAAAGAGGGGCACAGTGAGGGGAAGGGAGAGAGGGGCACAGTGAGGGGGAGGGAGAGGGCACAGTGAGGGGGAGGGAGAGAGAGGGGCACATTGAGGGTGAGGGAGAGAGGGGCACAGTGAGGGGGGAGAGAGGGGCACAGTGAGGGGGGGGAGAGGGGCACAGTGAGGGGGAGGGGCACAGTGAGGGGGAGTGAGAGAGGGGAGGGGGAGGGAGAGAGAGGGGCACAGTGAGGAGGGGGAGAGGGGCACAGTGAGGGGGAGAGAGGGGCACAGTGAGGGGGTTAGAGAGGGGAGGGGGACGGAGAGAGAGGGGCACAGAGAGGGGGGGAGAGAGGGGCACAGTGAGGGGGGGAGTGAGTGGCACAGTGAGGGGGAGAGGGGGCACAGTGAGGAGGGTAGACAGGGGAGAGGGAGGGGGAGAGAGGGGCACAGTGAGGGGGGGAGAGAGGGGCACAGTGAGGGGGGGAGAGGGGCACTGTGAGGGGGGAGATAGGGGCACAGTGAGGGAGGTTGGGGGGGGAGAGGGGCACAGTGAGGGGGAGAGAGGGGCACAGTGAGGGGGAGAGAGGGGCACAGTGAGGGGGGAGAGAGGGGCACAGTGAGGGGGGAGAGAGGGGCACAGTGAGGGGGGAGAGAGGGGCACAGTGAGGGGGGAGAGAGGGGCACAGTGAGGGAGAGAGAGAGGGGCACAGTGAGGGGATTGGGGGGGGAGAGGGGCACAGTTAGGGGAAAGAGAGGGGCACAGTTAGGGGAAAGAGAGGGGCACAGTGAGGGGGGAGAGAGGGGCACAGTGAGGGGGGAGTGAGTGGCACAGTGAGGGGGGGGAGAGAGGCACAGTGAGGGGGGAGTGAGTGGCACAGTGGGGGAGGGAGTGAGGGGCAAAGAGTGGAGGGAGGGGCAAAGTGAGGGGGGGGGAGTGAGGGGCACGGGAGGGAGTGAGGGGCACAGTGAGGGGGGAGAGAGGCACAGTGAGGTGGGGGAGTGAGGCACAGTGAGGGGGGAGAGGCACAGTTAGGGGGGGAGAGAGAGGCACAGTGAGGGGGAGAGAGGGGCATAGTGTGGGGGGGGAGAGGAGCACAGTGAGGGGGGAGCGAGTGAGGGTGGGAGTGAGTGAGGGGCACAGTGAGGGGGAGTGAGAGGGGGGGAGAGAGGGGCACAGTGATGGGGAGAGACGGGGACAGAGGGGGGAGAGAGGCACAGTGAGGGGGATAGGGGCAC
Organism: Ascaphus truei; assembly: GCF_040206685.1. Classification (NCBI taxonomy): domain Eukaryota; kingdom Metazoa; phylum Chordata; class Amphibia; order Anura; family Ascaphidae; genus Ascaphus; species Ascaphus truei. The sequence goes on from NC_134494.1 coordinate 3,054,784, forward strand.
AGTGAGGGGGGATAGGGGCACAGTGAGGGGGGGGGGAGGGGCACAGTGAGGGGGGAGAGAGGCACAGTGAGGGGGGGGGAGAGAGGCACTGTGAGGGGGGGGGGAGAGAGGCACTGTGAGGGGGGGGGAGAGGCGCAGTGAGGTGGGGGAGGCAGGCACAGTGAGGTGGGGGAGGGAGAGAGGCACAGGGAGGGGAGGGAGGGAGAGAGGCACAGGGAGGGGAGAGAGGCACGGGGAGGGGGAGGGAGGCACGGGGAGGGTGGGGGGAGAACATTTTTTTATTAAGAATGTAGATAAAATATTTGAAAAATTGTGCTTATGATGAACTTTATTTTTATTTTATTTTCCCTATGCTAATTATTCTTCTCCATACGAAATGTTCCTAATATTTCAATATACTGTACTAAGATATATCACTTAATTTTTCAGTTTTCTCGTGTGTTAATGGAGGAAGGGAGCAGCGCTGATTGAGAAGATCCTAGGGAGCGATTCATGGTATGTTTATCAATTTTAACTTAACCTTATATAAAACACATGTAGCCCCCTTTCCCCCTGTGTCAGGGCAACTATGGGCTGCTATACCTGTGTGGCAAACAGGAGGCCTGATCCTCCACCACTTGGGAGCCTGGGGTGTATGTATATCTACTAAACAGCGCCTCCACCTGAGAAGAATCCTCACATAGTAGGACAACCCCACCCCAAGACAATATGCCCAGTAATACACACACAGAGTATGGGGAACAGTATTTACTGGGAGGTAATAAACAAGGACAACAATAGGAACAGCAATAGACATATATGTATACCAACCCGCGGAATATCCCCACTGTACTTAGGTGCAGCGGCACCAGTGTCCCAGTGTCCAGGCCCCAATGGCCTTTCCCACCCCCAATTGTGAGACCGCGCTGCCCACGTGAATGTTGGGGCACTTATGCGGATACCTGCCCGGGCACTCCAGCCCCCGGGTGTAGCTGAACAGTCAACGGGCAGTCTGCTCCCAGGACACCTTCCGCCTCCACGTGGGGTGGTCTCCTGCAGGAGCGTCCCACCATAGACAGTCTCTGAACATAGGTGGTCTGATCCCAGACCACAAGTTAAACGTCACCACGTGGCGTTGACACGGTGTTCATGATACTGCACAACACAGGAAAAAGGGTCCCTATCTATGGGCTTCCCTATACAGCTGCAGCTGCCTACAGTGAGTGGGGGACTAACTGGGGCCTGAATGGGAAAGCTGGCCTAGTCCACGGGCTACTGGGACCCTACCTCCCTCTTCTGTACCCTGCTCACAACTGTCCTTCTGCCATAACTGTTATCATTGTTATAAATACAGCAGCCCTATTGCCTGGCACCATGTGGTCTGCAGCCCCTGAGGCTGCTGGGACTTGTAGTTCCCAGCGGATCTATGGGTGTAATGGCCGCCGCTGGCTCACAATCTCCCTGCAGCATTAAAGATAAAAAGGGACAAATAAAGTTTCAGGGCAGCAGCCCTTTCATCAGATCCTCCCTCAGTGTGCACAAGGAGAATAGATAGACATTTATATAACAATGACACTCGCCCACTTGGCACCAAAACGCCATTAAGCAGACTCCAGGTGTGTGGAGGACTCAAAATAGCCGGGAGGACCTCGCGTATACATCCAAAGACACAAATACACAGTACAGTGCCTAAATATATATATATATATATATATATATATATATATATATATATAGATAGATAGATAGATAGATAGATAGAGATATATATCTTTTGAATAAAATGGTCTTTTAGTTTAACTCTTTGGCCAAATTGTTGTAAGCCCCTTAGCCCCTCCAAGGCAGACGACCTCTCAAGGGTCCTAACACTAATATAAATTCTTAATAACCTGTGCATTACCAGGAAGAATGATTTATAATAAATAAAATTAGTTACATAGTTCTAAGTCGTATGTATGTATGTACGTACGTTATGGTGGGTAAAAAAAGTGACAAAAAGCCTCCACAGCAATGCATGTAGCAAATGGAAATATTAATGTATGCTCATTTGCATGTCTTAGACAGGTCTGCAACCCTGCCTTTCACGATTATCACCCAGCACACAGTACTTCCACTGCAGCAAGGGATTCTGGGAAATAGCATGCAAATTAGCACACAGTGTCACCTTTTGCTTCAAAACCATATGACATGGTCCCCTAAAAGCGATTGCTTGCTGCATTTCACAGCTTTTGAGCACAGCCTGGGTTAAGATGCATAGCCAGTAAACCCACCCACAGACAGCCGTTTCGACCTTTATGGGTCTCATCAGTGTGGGGTTGGTTATACTGGCTTTGCAAAATGAAGCATGGGTTCATTTTGGTGCACTTGTTGCTATACCTGCCCGGGGCTCCAGCACCCGGGTGTAGCTGAACAACAATCAACGGTCAGTCTGCTCCAAAGACGCCTTCCGCCTCCGCGTGGTGTGGCTTACAGCAGGAGCGTCCCACCATAGATAGTCTCTGAACTTAGGTGGTCTGGCCCCAGACTACAAGGCCGCAAATCACTGCATGACGTCTTCACTAATATCTACCCTCAGTACTGACAGCTACTGGGGAAAGATCCCTGACTATGGGCTTTCCCTGTAGCAACCACAAGCTGAGGGGGAATGGGGTCTAACGTGGACTTAAAAGGGGTGATTTGTCCTAGTCTGAGTGCCACTGACACTCAGACCCTACCTTCCCCTTCTGCATCCCTGCTCCGACTGCCTACCTTGTGCTCTGAGTGCGCCAAATGTATCAATCCTCTCCTCAAAGGATCCTAGCATCCCTATTGGCTAACACTGTCAACCTCATCAGAGCGTCTCAGGGGATCCTGGGATTTGTAGTTCCCCTGCGGACCCTTCATACTATGGCTGCCGCTCTACCAAGGCCTCTGCGCATGCGTGCGCTATTGCTAATGGCCACCGGGGGTCGTAACTCTTCTGCACATGCGCAATCCTCTACAATGGCGGCGCCCTACCTGGGCGTCCGCTGCAGAGCTCCGGAGTAACGGAGATCTCTCTACTGCTCTCCCACCGGCTGCCACAACTCCCGACACCCTGAAGCCCCCACCGGAGGTGTACCAATAGCTGCCCCTCTCCTGCAGCCCGGAGGTAAGAGGGGGACATGCCTACATCTATATTCCTAGAGGGCAGTCTCTAAGAGTTAGAGTAATGGTGACAGCCGAGGGATATTCTAGCTCAGACTCTGAATATTCAGTGTTATTATCTATAAAGTAAATTGATTCTAGCAATCGATCAGCGTGCAGCTGATCGATAAACTTTTCTCTAGTTTATACATGTAAGCAGTTAATGTATGGGAGACAAGTAACTGCTTACATGTATAAACTAGAGAAAAGATAAAGTTAGTAATTAAATATGGAATATCACTGTGACATCGCATGATTTGAACATATATCAATAAATACTGGGGTTTACTGGTAAGTGTATATTTATATCACACCCTAAAGTAGGGAAAATTAGAGACATTTTAATATCCAGCCCAGTGTGTCACTGTGTCCAAATGTTAAATACAATCTGAAAAATCTCATCATAAGAGTATATAATGCTGATTAATGCGATGTACACAGCCCATTATACAAACCAGTTGTATTTGACTCATTCATACCATTTGGGAGTTACGCAGGTGAGAGTACTGTGTGTCCATCTATCTGCCCTCTGGTGTTGCAGGCATGCCCGGTTACCACCTCATATAAAGCACATACTTGGTCAATAACCTTATATCTTAATTGTTCCACCGTGTGGTCATATTGGTGAAAGTGTCTGGCCACTGGGGTATTAATTAGCCGTCTGTTGTTTTTTTCCCCCCCTGTCCGTTCTTTAAAAGAGTGGTTTGATTTCCCAACATAGCACAGGCCACAGAGACATTTAAGCATAAATATATAATACATGTGCTTAAACATAGGAAGAAGTGTTTGATCTTATACGTCTTTCCTGTATGTAAATGAAAGAAGGTTTTACCCCCAATAATTCCACTGCAATATGTGCAGTTATAACAGGGGAATCATAGGTGGGAGTTGATCAAAAACACTATCACTTTCTGTCTTGGTTCTGCTCTCACAAGTTTCACAAGCCCCTCAATTTTTGTTACCTTTATATGTAAAGAGCGTTTTGTCCTTGAAGATGGAACCTTCCACTGGATTGCCTTGTAGGATTTTCCAATGTCTAAGGACAATGTCCTTCACCTCACCAGAAAGTGTATAAAAGTTTGTCACCATTGGTAGTCTCTTGGCATGGTCTGTTCTTACAGACTTTGATAACAAGGTCACGGGAGACCAGGACTTGTGACACTTTTTACCTTTCTGGGATCATTCACTAGGCAAATCGAGGTAGTGGAAAAAAATGAGGTTTATTCGGGTGAAACCTGCGGACACACAATGAATACAGAAATAATCCACACTTGCTGGGGATGAAAACTAGACTCATAGGTGCAGGATGCCTGCTTCGGAAGGCAAACCCTGACCGGGACCTTGTCCAGAGTGTCCTGGTACTCTTTTCGGGTAGAAAACCCAACCGAGACCACTACGTTCCATTCTGAGAACTTGGACTTCGCGTCTGACTTAGTCTCAGCTAGTACTAGTAGAGAAACAGAACCCCAACGGAGAGCACTCAACAGTGCACAATATACAGTGAAGGATGTAGTGTGGGATGCAATATGTATAGTGAGTAGGTTAAAATATCATTTATTGGAGTCTTAACTCAATTAAAATAGGGCGGACACTAAGTACCAAGGTGATTTGTGCTAGTAGGCCAAAAAAGCGCAGCGAAAATAAAAGGCACCAGACTCATGTGTAAAGTGTTGGCTATTACCCTTGATCATATATGCAGGGTAAAGTCGGATGTTACAAGCAAACACAGGTGTCTGTGTATATAGTCTGTAAATCACAGATACAGCCCCTATATCAATCAGGTGTCTAGCTTATAGATGATAGTGACTGGTGTTATGTATACTAGATCACTATCTACTCAGGTACGTAAACCAAGTGAGTACATACCACAATAGGTTAATGCAGGGATGAGCAGATCGCTGCTTAAGTCCCTGGGTGGTGCTACTACATCAAGGCACCATAGCTGTGTAAGATCACACACACTCGCTGAAAAATCCCCCAGCGCCAGTCTCCTGGGGGGAGGGGGGGGGTGTATCTATTATAAGCAGACAAAAGATGGCTGTAGAACCCGTGAGTAGAAAAATGTAGATCACAAGTAGTGTCTACTAACACTTAGAAAAATAAAAAACAGCACGAGGTACTGGTAGCATAAAAATGGCAGGAACCGTGACCAAACTGTGTCAGACATACACACATCTGCTAATGCCTGGTGTGTCGCAGGTCTCCGCGGTTTCTGCCTGCATGAATTAGTATCGAGCTAATGCTCACATGTAACTCTCTGTGAGGGAGTTACTCTGGGTCAGGACGCGCTCCGATCACGAGCGTTGGTCCCGCCCCCTTGACGTAATGGGAGCAACGGTGATTGGAAAGATCCTAGGGAGTGATTCATGGTATGTTTATCAATTTAAACTTTTACTTCCTGATAACCTTTTATAAAACACAGAAAAAATGCAAGGAAAGCAGCAAAACAGCCAGTGTGGGGATCAAACCCTCGACCTCGGCATTATTATCATCACAACTATCCAGCAAGCAATTGTATGTAGCACACGAGAGTCAGCACAGGTACTGGTGAAACAGTATTTCACTCATCACTTAGTGTATTATTACAGACAAAAAGGAACAAATAACGTTTCAGGGCAGCAGCCCTTTCATCAGATCCCCCTCAGTGTGCACAAGGAGAATATAGTTACATAGTTACATAGTAGATGAGGTTGAAAAAAGACGTACGTCCATCAAGTTCAACCTATGCTAAATTTAGACAACAGATACTTTATTCTATATCTATTCTTACTTATTGATCCAGAGGAAGGCAAACAAAAAACCCCATTAAGGGGAAAAATTAATTCCTTCCTGACTCCAAGAATTGGCAATCGGATTAATCCCTGGATCAACATCCTTCCCATGTATACTTATTTGGTATATCCCTGTATACCTTTCCCATCTAAAAAGATGTCCAACCTTTTTTTGAACAAATCTATTGTATCTGCCATCACAGTCTCCATGGGTAATGAATTGCACATTTTAACTGCCCTTACTGTAAAGAACCCTTTCCTTTGTTGCTGGTGAAATTTCCTTTCCTCCAACCTTAAGGGATGGCCCCGAGTCCGTTGTACTGCCCGTGGGATGAATAGTTCTTTTGAAAGCTCCTTGTATTGTCCCTGAATATATTTGTATATAGTTATCATATCCCCTCTTAGACGCCTCTTTTCGAATGTAAATAAATCCAATATAGCTAGCCTCTCCTCATAAGTTAGAATGTCCATCCCCTTTATTAATTTGGTGGCTCTTCTCTGCACTCTCTCTAGTGCCATAATGTCTTTTCTTAGGATTGGTGCCCAAAATTGTACTCCATATTCAAGGTGTGGTCTTACTAATGCTTTGTAAAGGGGCATAATTATGTCTACTTCTCTTCCATCCATTGCCCGTTTGATGCAAGATAAGATCTGGTTTGCCTTTGCAGCTACTGTATGACATTGGGCACTATTGCTAAGCCTGCTGTCTACAAGCACTCCTAAAACCTTCTCCATCAAGGATTCCCCCAATATATCTCCATTTAATTTGTAAGTCGCCTTTTTATTCTTGCATCCCAAATGCATAACCTTACATTTATCTGTATTAAACCTCATTTGCCATTTACCTGACCACGTTTCCAGTCTCTCCAAGTCCTTCTGAAGAGAAATTACATCCTGCTCTGATTCTATTACCTTACACAATTTAGTATCATCAGCAAAGATGGAGACTTTGCTCTCGATCCCAACCTCAAGGTCATTAATAAACAAGTTAAAAAGCAGGGGTCCCAGTACTGATCCTTGAGGTACTCCACTCACGACTTTAGCCCAACCTGAAAAAGTTCCATTTATGACAACCCTCTGTTGTCTGTCCTTTAACCAGTTTTCAATCCAGGTGCATATATTATTACTGAGTCCAATTTTCTTTATTTTGTACACCAATCAAAAGCCTTTGCAAAATCTAAGTAGACCACATCAACTGCATTACCCTGGTCTAAATTCCTACTTACCTCCTCAAAGAAACAAATAAGGTTAGTTTCGCAAGATCTATCCTTCATAAATCCATGCCGACTATTACTACTAATTTTGTTTTCCATTAGGTATTCCTGAATATTATCCCGTATTAAACCTTCAAGTAGTTTCCCTACTATTGAAGTCAGGCTTACAGATCTGTAATTCCCTGGGTGTGATCTAGCTCCCTTTTAAAATATAGGCACCACATCTGCTTTACGCCAATCTTGTGGTACTGAGCCTGTGGAAATGGAGTCCTTGAATATTAAATATAATGTTTTTGCTATTACTGAGCTTAACTCCTTGAGAACTCTTGGATGTATGCCATCGGGGCCAGGTGCCTTATTTACTTTAATTTTTTCAAGTCGCTTATGAACTTCTTCCTCAGTTAACCAATTGGTCATTAATATGGAGGTTGTGGTTTCCTCCTGCAGCACTACTATTGAACTTGATGCTTCCCTGGTAAACACAGAGGCAAATAATTTGTTTAATACCTCTGCTTTTTCCTTATCTCCAATAATCTGCCTACCCATCTCACACTGAAAGGGTCCTATATTTTCTTTTCTCATTTTTTTGTTATTAAGGTACTTAAAGAACTTTTTAGGGTTGACCTTACTTTCTATTGCAATCCTTTTTTCATTATCCATTTTTGCTAATTTGATTGCCCTTTTGCAATTTTTGTTACATTCCTTATAATTCTGATACGATGTCTCTGTCCCTTCTGACTTAAAGAATCTAAACGCCTTCCTCTTCTTGTCCATTTCCTCCCCTACCTGTTTATTTAGCCACATTGGTTTTGACTTAATTCTTTTATACTTATTACCCAAGGGTATACACTGATAAGTGTGTTTTTCTAACAATGTTTAAAAGACTGCCCATTTATCTTCTACATTTTTCCCTGCAAAAACATCATCCCATTGTATTACTACTAGATTAGACCTCAGTTTATTAAAATCTGCCTTTCTAAAGTTTAAAGTCTTTGTTGAACCCAAGTAATCTGTTTTTTGATAATTTATTTCAAATGAGACCATGTTATGATCACTGTTACCCAAATGTTCCAGGACTTGAATATTTGTTATTACTTCTACATTGTTTGATATGACCAAATCCAGAACTGCCCCTCTCCTTGTTGGTTCCTCAATAATTTGGGTCATATAATTATCTTTAAGCACCCCCAAAAACCTGTTTCCTTTTGTTGTAACGCTAATCTCATTGCCCCAGTCTATGTCTGGATAATTAAAATCCCCCATTATGCAAACATGACCCAGTTTTGATGCCTTCTCCATTTGCAAATGTATTTTAGCTTCCTCAATCTCACAGATATTTGGTGGTTTATAGCATATTCCCACAAACATTTTCTTTATACTTTTACCTCCACTGCTAATTTCTATCCACAAGGTCTCTTCATTTTCATCATTCCCTTCATAGACATCATCCCTTATAATAGGTTTTAGATCTGGTTTAACATATAGACATACTCCACCTCCCCTTCTATTTGTTCGATCCCCCATTTTATCTGTCAGGCTTCTTGCATTAGCAAGCATGCATTTCAGGGTTTTTTCAGCCTGTACTATTATCTTATATGCTCCTTCCTTTCTGCTCCCACTTGGTTTAGTTTTTAGAAGTTTTCTAGTATTTTCTCTATTTACTATGGGTATCTCACTGCTTGTCAAACTTGCACTTGCCCCCATTCTACCTCCATACCCCCTTGTATCCTCATCTATTCCATTTAGTTCATTATCTGTTTCATTCCCCTCCCCCCTCCATCCTAGTTTAAAATCTCCTCCAACCTTTTTAGCATTCTCCCCCCTAGCACAGAAGATCCCTCTTCATTGAGGTGCAATCTGTCCCTAGAATATAGATGGCACCTCTCAGAAAAGGAGTCCCAGTGCTCTAAAAAACCCAAACCCCTCCTTCCTACACCACTTTCTTAGCCATGCATTAACCTCCCTGATCTCTGACTGTCTCCCTGCGGTAGCGCATGGCACTGGTAGTATTTCAGAAAATACTACCTTGGAGGTCCTTGCCTTAAGCTTTTGGCCTAGATCCCTGTAATCATTTTTTAGGACCCTCCATCTTTCTCTAACTTTGTCATTGGTGCCAACATGTACCAAGACCGCCGGGTTAATCCCAGCCCCCCCCCAACAATCTGTCTACCCGATCTGCAATGTGCCGAACCCGAGCACCCGGGAGACAACAAACTGTTCGGTTCATGCGGGCCCGGCAACAGATTGCCCTATCTACCTTCCTAATAATGGAGTCCCCTACCACCACAATCTTTCTTTGCATCTGTGCATCCTGAGTCTCCACTGTGCTGGAGGAACTATTCCCCTGGCTGCTAGAGAAATTAGTCTCCCCCAGCCTTGCCATTTCTGCCCCAACATTCCCAATATCTTCACTCAACATGGCAAATCTATTGGGATGTGTCAGCTCAGAAACGACCTGCCTCTCCCTATTGCCCCTGCTTCCCCTTCTAACTGTCACCCAGCTACCTACCTGCTCCTCACTAACAGCAACTAAGCTACCTACCTGCTCCTCACTAAAAGCGCCACCATCTGCACCACTAGTCGAAGCAAGGGCCTGCTCAGTGAGCTCTAATTCCCTTTCAAGATTGCCAATGTCCCTCAATATTGCAAGTTGCCTCTTCAGATCAGCAATCTCTGATTCTAAAGAGACCACCTGCTCACACCTCTAACAGCGGTATGCTCCTTGGAACAGCTGCTCCAAGTACACATACATGTGGCAAGATGTGCATTGAGTGGCATTTTCAATCCTGCTCATTCTAGCAACTATGAAGTTTAAAAGTACTAACAGTAAACTGTACTTCAATAAACTATACCTTGTTTAACTGCTTCCTTGTTCAAACTGCTTCTGGTTCTAACTGCACACACTTTAACCAACAGCACTTCAATCAACCACACAGATCAATCAGTATACGCAAGAATTTATTTATTTATTTATTTATAAAATATTTTACCAGGAAGTAATACATTGAGAGTTACCTCTCGTTTTCAAGTATGTCCTGGGCACAGAGTAAAACAAATAATACATGGTTACAAATACAGTTACATAAATGAACAAGGTATACATTTATATACAAGACATTGCATGCACAGTTAAAGAAAATATATATTATGAGCTTATGAAACAGTTACAGACCAGATTAAAGTGTGAGACAGCCTTAGATTTGAAAGAACTTAAGCTGGTGGTGGATATGAGAGTCTCTGGTAGGTTGTTCCAGTTTTGGGGTGCACGGAATAGACAGACATTTATATAACAATGACACTCACCCAATTGGCGCCAAAACCCCATTAAGCAGATGTGTGGAGGACTCCATTCCAGATGTGTGGAGGAGTCAAAATAGCCAGGAGGACCTCGTGTGTCTGCTTGATTCCGGGTGCTTCCGGGTTGTCATCACATGTCGCGTCACGGCAAGGTCCGCTTCTCATTGTGGCGATGAAAGGGTTAATCAGGCTATTAATAAAGGCATTATACCCGGCTGATTAACCCTAAATCGCATTGGGAGTGAAGGGGTTAAATTTGTGTGCGTCACACTGATATGTTTTCCCCTACACCCTCTTTCTAGTCCCCATTTTGCAGTCCATTCCCTGACTGTAGTAATAGGAATGAATACAAACTGTGCCAATTGGTATTCAGACACAAGATGGCGCTGTTAGCGCTGAACCAAGCGCTGATTGAAGACGCGTGGCTATGTACGTGTGGCCGTGTAGAAAGTATAGGTATCCATTTCTGAGCTCTCGACCTCGCAACTGCAAAGTTAATGCAATAAGTGGTTTGCGGTTTAAACTGAAGTGGTTTCTGACAGAATTTATGCGTTGTATTCGGAACCGGCCACACTGATTCTCATTGTTTAGAAATTAGTCCAGCTCATACGTGCCATCAATGAACTTGCTAAAGCTGTGGTGGTCCGGCCGGGAAAGCTCTGATTCCCCGTTTACAAGGTGGGAGTGAGAGACCCTTCCAACTACTACCATGAGGAGCTGTAGCCTCTGCTTGTAGCTCATCCCCTCTCCCCAGGTGGTGAGCAGTGCGCCGAGTCCAGTGGCCGGCAGCCGCAGCCGTGAATCCCTCCGCACCCCCTGGCACCAAGCCACCCACAACCGGGTGGTCGCCTTCACCCTCCCCTTGTCCTTGCAGCCCCGAAGTTGGAGGGAACTCCTGCACTCCAAGCTGAGTACCGTCCGCTGCCACCGCAGCTAATAGGGTCGCTCTGCCCTCATATTCTTCTAAATCCTCCTCCAGCTGACTCTTGGAACGACCGTCTGTCGTTAAGCCATATCCCATACATCTCTCCACGACTTGCTCTCGGGTCCAGGAATGGAACCTCCCTGAGCGTTGACTCATGGTCCCCCCTGGGGATGGGTCAAGAGACCAGTGAATTATCTCGTGCTTCTTTGGAAGTGTGTGTAAGTTGCCACTTGTCTGAGGAACTCGCAAGCCACAAGGTCCTCACTATATTGCAGAGCCCTGCAGGAAACTGCAATATAGGCTCAATCAGTATCCTACACGCTGCCACCAGTAATTACAAGCCTGTCACGATGGACTGACCTGATCAAGAATGTTATATTTTAGGGAACTAGATTGAGCACACAAGTTGAGCAAAATAAACTGACATTTATTTCCTTAATAAACAGAAACACAACAACATTAGAATACTGTATACTTGACAAAACACTTACTGAGGAAGAGAATGGGATAAAATGTCCAGAAACGAAACAGAGCACTGGAATAATGTCTTTTAAAGTGCGTTCCTTTTGCAAGGGGCGCAACTTGCCAGCCCAATATCTCCTTGAATAGTGCAAAGTTTGTTCGGGTTCGTTAGATAACCCCCAGCACTAACGAAATCCTGAAGCAGAGTTCTGTTCTTGGTTCCGATTAAATTAACTCGTTGCGTTCTTATCCGCTCTTAGAAGCGAAGTGGAAATTCAATCACATGGTAAAAGAAAGATAATGGGGATAGTTCGGGTGCCATGTATATAGGGTCTGATATATCTCCAAAATACCCGCCCAATCCCCTTCGTGAGAATTTCCCACTCGCCAATCCCCAACTTGCCCACAGTTTGCAGAGTGGGCACTACAGGGATTTCCAGTTGGTACAGCGCCTGTGCTAACCTAACACCTTTGGCTGCTTACCATATGTGTACTCCCCTTTTCCCTGGCATCTCCCAGACTAGGAGTGGTACTCAAGGTGTGAACTAGCTTCTCGTCGAGCCGGCAATGCTGGGCTATGGGCTTCTCACGTCAATTGGCTTGCGGTTAACCGAGTTCCCACTCCAATTGACTGCACCTTTCAAGTTACGCTACTAACCGGGAATGGATACATTGTAACCGGTACCCACTTGAGACTGAAACCGCAACCCTTTGATTCAATTGACCTCGTGGTTGTGAGTTCAAGCCTCAGTAATTGATACCTATGTTACTCAATGGAACAAAGAGACAGCGCCATGCTCCTCCAATTATCTTGCGACTTGGCTCGCACAGCGGCATCTTGTGTCCAAAGACAAGTGATGCAGGTACACACTGAAATAAATTACTGCAGGCCTATACCATCCTGCAAAACGGGGACAATAAGGTAGGGAGGGGAAAATAGTACATGCGTAGTGTATATAAAATTAACCCCTTCATCCCCAACATGAAGTAGGGTTAACCAGCCGAGCATTCAGCCTTTATTAATGCGCTGATTAACCCTATTTTCGTTACAGATGGTAGCAGTCAATGACTCTGAAAGCTTCCAAAGTCACACCCCACAATGCCTTGCTGCTGTTGATATAGATGTAACTGTATGGTTTCCGAGACTTGTTGTATGTTTGGTATAAAACATGGGAAGTACATTATTACATTAGAAAAGAGGCGTCTAAGAGGGGATATGATAACTATATACAAATATATTTAGGGACAGTACAAGGAGCTTTCAAAAGAACTATTCATCCCATGGGCAGTACAAAGGACTTGGGGCCATCCCTTAAGGTTGGAGGAAAGGAAATTTCACCAGCAACAAAGGAAAGAGTTGTTTACAGTAAGGGCAGTTAAAATGTGGAATTCATTACCCATGGAAACTGTGATGGCAGATACAATAGATTTGTTCAAAAAAAGGTTGGACATCTTTTTAGATGGGAAAGGTATACAGGGATATACCAAATAAGTATACATGGGAAGGATGTTGATCCAGGGATTAATCCGATTGCCAATTCTTGGAGTCAGGAAGGAATTAATTTTTCCCCTTAATGGGGGCTTTTGTTTGCCTTCCTCTGGATCAATAAGTAAGTATAGATATAGGATAAAGTATCTGTTGTCTATATAGCATAGGTTGAACTTGATGGACCTATGTCTTTTTTCAACCTCATCTACTATGTAACTATGTAAGTAAATAGTGAGATGTGTTTATCAGATGAAAGGAATGCAGTGAATCAGTTCTCAGTCATACAGCAGGATCTCTGGATCTGTATTAATGGCTTTAAGCGCTGCTCACAGAAATCCCTTTCATAGATTTAAAGTAAATTGTGTATTTCCCTAAGCTTGATAAATATTTTACAAATAACTAAACCTCTATTGTACTAAATCTGTACTATGTTTTTTTTTGTTTCAGGTTGTGTCAGGATAATGATTTCTTCTCTAACAGCTCCTTGTGGATACAGAGAGGCCCCAACCGTTCATCTCATTTTCATCTATTAGGAGGAAAATATCTACAGATGCAGCTTCTCCTGTAAGTAACTGAAACCTGCCAAGTGATTGTGACATTTCAGTTTATTTTCAGGGTCCCCCTCTGAGAAATGAACATTCAGAAGTACATTGTATTGTGAGTATCACTATACACTTACAGCAGGGGCAGGCTGGAATATACAGCGCTTTTCTCTCCTGTTTGATGTATAGAAGAGAAATGTACACAGGAAAAACGTGATGAATCTAAGAGTTAATTAGATGTGAGAGAAGTTAAAGCACCTCAGGTGTTATAGACCAGAAATAAGAATATTATGAAATATAAATCTGTTCTAAAGAAACCCTCACCTGACCAAGCCTCCCGCTCACTACCGCCTAGAAATGGGCAAAACCTTTGGCGGATTTGGATCCACCTCGGATCGGCCGGTTCCTTTGGTCCGTGGGTCAGTCTCAGAGAGGGCAATCTGCAGTTTCGGAATACTCCATGCTTAATGAGGAAGAATTTTCTACTGGGCAATTAATCAATGCTCATGGGGATTTATCCATTTATATGCATGTTTTATCACTTGGAATTTGTAATAGCCGGTTTACTATTACACTGTGGATTTAGGTGATTTCATATTTGCCTACAGTCATATGTAGAAGCACATGCACACCGCTGGTAGGTGCTGGAGGGGGGTACTTATCTGCCGGTGCGCTGTATCCAGGGAGGTCCAGACATCCCAGAGGTACTTAAGCAAAGGAATGGAAGCAGGCACACGGTCTTTCTAAAGGTGCAGTTTATTGTGCCACCAAAGGTCCAACGTTTCGGCAAATAGATTGCCTTTATCAAGGAGAGGGCCCTCTCCTTGATAAAGGCAATCTATTTGCCAAAACGTTGGACCTTTGGTGGCACAATAAACTGCACCTTTAGGAAGACTGTGTGCCTGCTTCCATTCCTTTGCTTCATATTTGCCTACACCAGATATTGGTGACCACACTATTGGTTCACCCCTTTATACATCAGTGTTTCTTTTGGGTAGCGCCCGTGTCAGGGGTCCTTGCCAAATTTTAACCATTTTTGCACTGTTCTTTGTCAATCAATAAAATGTTATTTTCAACACGGTATACCTGAGTGCTCTTAAGCGGGTTCCTTTCCTCTTGCTGTATTGTTATCATTGACCCGTGAGCACCGCCTGTTACGGTAATTATTCCGTTACATATTGGCTAATGGTGACCATCTATATTGTTAGAGTGGATGCAAGGTTATCTTCCCCCTCTTCGTATATATATTGACAAGAAAAAAGTGAACGCACAATCCTGTAGTGTGGATAATATGTATGTAAATACAGTTTAATAAAAACACAATGAGAGTACAGATCAAATGAGAAATAATGATCCTGTAGCAACAATAAAACAATGCATATATAAGCTACAATGACGGAACTTGATGCAGCAATTAAGGGGTTAACCCGAGATGACATCAGTCCGTGTAAAAGTCTCACAATAAGGTATGCACGGAAAATCCTCCTTATATAAGTGAACAGTAGTGATAGGAGCTCCAATCCAAGCAGGTGTAGAATATATTACAAACTAACTAATAACACTCTCTATCAGCGCTTGATCCAACTGGCTAATGTGGTGTGATATTCAACACTAAACAAAATGTGTAAGTGTAACAATATGTGAAAATCAGCTGCCAAGGGGACAGCAAACAATAGATGGTTCCAAATCTAACAAAACATACTGTATACATATACAAAAAGCTATATCCCCGGCGCTAGTAAGTTAATGTCCACAGTACCATAGTCCAAAAGACAGTCCTTGATGGAAAAACAGTCCTGGCAAATGGGTGGGTTAACCAATGAAGTTCTGAATAAATTGGGTAATCTTCAGAATGAGATCCAGATGGTCTCTGTAACGAAACAACGACAGACACACCAATTGCGCAGTAAATTGACAACAACAGCCCTAACTAAGATGGGAAAAACCCAAACTTACAAGATGAAATCTTGCTTGTTCAAGGGAGAGAATCTGTACTGCGCCTCGTGTTCACCTCGATATCCACGAACCCCACGTGGTTAAACGGGGTGATTTCCCTGGTGCTTGATGGCGCCCTCACGGATCCAGCATAAGCCGCCGCCGCAGCAAGCGTGCAGGAAAATGAAACACAGCCTAGTGTAATACGCACCTACACTTTATTACATTAAAAACAAACACACTACCAACACTTACAATTTGTATTGGTAAAAGGTGCTGCCAACGAATGCCGTCCGCAGCCTGCTTCCAACCCGGCTAGACAAGAGACCCACACAGTCCCACTCGACTCGCCGATTGATGACGTCAGCAGCGCGGGTCACTCTCGAGCGCCGGATGGGATCAGCAGTGGATAGGCACACACGTGAGATACTAAGCTCCTCCTCCATACGCGTTTCGTGACGTTGTGTCACTTCTTCAGGGGGTGTTGGAGCTTAGTGAATGGACTATTTAAATACAGAGTATAATTGGTAGACTCGCTCACAAATGGGCGTATGTGTTGTGATTGTCAGATCACTAAGGACACAAGCTGGCTAACAGTGTAACGTGAAAGCTGCTGGGGTTAAGTGTTCCTTAACTGACATACCTGTCACTGAAAGGCTATTAAAAAACAACAATAATAAAAAACAAAAAGATATTGTGGTGTTATTTAACCCATTACCATAAAGAAGTATTTTATGAAGGATGCTGTGAGCCGATCGGTTATTTCTCCAAGTCTTAATAACTTGGTGACAAAGCTACCACTCACACCCTTCAAAAAACCTTCAACATTCTATCCAAAAGCAATTAAGGGAAACTATATCGATACGTTTGCAGAGATGGTGGTTTCTGATCTAGAAAAGGCAAGCCTGGATTTCAAATGCCCTAGGCAGAATTTGAGCAGGGAAGAGAAAGAAGCAGTCAAGTCCCTTGAGTGTAACAAAGATATTGTTATAAAGGCGGCGGACAAAGGGGGAGGGGTGGTTGTGATGAACTCCTCTTATTATAAGGAGGAGTCACTAAGAATTCTAAATGATAGTACCACATATCAGAAATTGGAGATAATCCAACAAATCTCTTTAAAGAAGAATTGGTGGTTCATTTGGACAAGGGATTTCGGGATGAGATTATCACCAAACGAGAACTGGAATTCCTGACTATAGAACAACCCAGGATTCCAGTTTTCTATTTCATCCCGAAAATCCATAAAAGCCTCACCAGACCCCCCAGAAGACCCATAATATCTGGGATCCGTTCCCTCACCTCGAATCTTTCCCAATTCTTAGATTTTCTCCTCCAGAGATATGTCACACAGGTCCCTTCGTATTTAAGAGACACGTCACACGTATTAACCACACTACAAGAACTAGTGTGGACTGATGAATGTTGTTGGGTTACGTGTGACGTGGTATCACTTTATACAGTGATAGACCACGAGATGGGCCTTAATGCCATCAAGAGAGTCCTGGAAAGAGATGTCACTGTTGATGAGAAACTAAGACTGTTCATTCTAGATGGAATTAGATTCATCCTTACTCACAATTATTTCTGCCATGATCGTGACTTTTACCTCCAGACATGCGGCACCGCGATGGGCACCAGGTTTGCACCAAGTTATGCGAATTTGTTCATGTCCATATGGGAGGAGGACAAAATATGGACCTCCAACCCATTTGGTGCAAACCTGGTGCTTTGGAAAAGATACATCGATGACGTGCTGTGTGTCTGGAAGGGGTCATCTGAGGAACTTGAATTTTTCAAGGAATATCTCAATAATAATGAATTGAATTTGAGGTTTACCCATAGTCATGATAGAACCAACATTAACTTCCTTGACCTTTCCCTCTATATTGATAAAAACACAATTCAAACTTAAACCTACCATAAGGAAGTAGACGCCAATACTTATTAATTGGCGTCTAGCCACCACCACCCTAAGTGGCTACAAAACATTCCCAAGGGCCAAGCCCTAAGAATCAAGCGGAATTGCTCTAATGATGAGGTATATAAGCAACAGGTCAATGACCTTAGGGACAGATTCTTGGAGCGAGACTACAAGAAGCGAGATATAGATTTTGCTATCTCTGAGGTAGACAAAATAGTTAGGAAAACTCTTGTATGTAAGGATTCATTGAGATCTAAACCCCAAGATCATGACCAATTCCCTAAGTTTATCACCCAGTATAGTGGTTTGGCTCCCGTTCTATCCCAGGTTTTTAAAAAACATTGGGGTATCCTTCAAAGGGACCCAATTCTCAAGAATTACCTTCCAGATAAACCCAAAATAGTATATAGACGGGCCAGGAATTTAAAATCCCGGCTGTCCCCTAGTTGCCCTCTTGATAATCTTAGAGACCGTCATGTCACCTGGCTTAATGACCTAAAGGGGTACTATGTTTGATCGAAGTGTGTTGGATGCAAACATAGCGTTAAAAGCAAATGTTTTAAATCCAATGTCACTGGAATCAGTTATGATATAGAGACCTTTATTAATTGTAAGACCGATTTCTGCGTGTATCTATTACAATGCCCATGTGGGTTGCAGTATGTTGGCCGCACTGGGAGACCCCTTAAATGGCGTTTCGCTGAGCATATATATAACATCAAAAGGGGTCTTGAGACCCATAGTGTCTCTAATCATTTGAGATTAAAACACAACCAGAATCCTGAGGGCCTGGCCTGCATGGGCATTGATAATCCGAAGTCCAATTGGCATGGGGGAGACAGACTTGGCATCATATCCAAGTGAGAAAGTTATTGGATATATGTCCTCAAAACTCTGTCTCCCCTAGGCCTTAATATAGACTTCGATTTGGCAGCTTTTTTGAAAGATCCTTAAGAAATCTGGATGTCTAGTTTTCAACACTAGTTTTCTAGTTTCTCGTTGACAAAGGGCAACGGCCCGAAACACGTTCGAGGTTTTTAACTTATCCCATGCCATGATGTCTACCATGGAATAAAGGACTTTTATTACCGGTATCTAGCCCCCTTATTGCTGCAATTGCTGTGCTCCGTTTTTCCCGTGAGGATACCTTGTTGTTGCTTGTCTCAATGTGATGCACGCCGTGGGATTCACCGCACAGGACAACTCTCTACTGTGAGTACCCCTATCCGCTTACTACGGTTGGGG
The DNA here is from genome assembly GCF_040206685.1 of Ascaphus truei. Classification (NCBI taxonomy): domain Eukaryota; kingdom Metazoa; phylum Chordata; class Amphibia; order Anura; family Ascaphidae; genus Ascaphus; species Ascaphus truei. Next base: position 3,073,729 of record NC_134494.1, read on the forward strand.
AGTTATACAATTGGTGTCTTTTCTCCAGGGGAACGTTATATATAGTGTTACTGGGAGGTCAGAGATTTGTTACTGACACTCACCAATATAGCACAGTTTCCCCACATCTTAGGAGATATGAACAGAGACACAGATCACATATGTGTTTGCAGAGAGTGGTGTTTCCCTGTTCTCCTCATTTAGAGGTTTTATACTAGATGGACATCTAGAGATTTCCTACAGCTGAGCACGGTGCACTAGGAACTCTGTCTCCTAGTATCTACACATAGTTTTCAACATTTATCATTTTTTATAATGGGTTAAATACCACCACAATATCTTTTTATTGTTTTTTATTATTGTTGTTTTTTAACAGCCTTTTAGTGACAGGTATGTCAGTTAAGGAACACTTAACCCCAGCAGCTTTCACGTTACACTGTTAGTCAGCTTGTGTCCTTAGTGATCTGTCAATCACAACACATACGCCAATTTGTGGGCGAGTCTACCAATTATACTCTGTATTTAAATAGTCCATTCACTAAGCTCCAACACCCCCTGAGGAAGTGACACAACGTCACGAAACGCGTAGGGAGGAGGAGCTTAGTATCTCACGTGTGTGCCTATCCACTGCTGATCCAATCCCGCGCTCTAGAGTGACCCGCCCTGCTGACGTCATCAATCGGCGAGTCGAGTGGGACTGTGTGGGTCTCTTGTAGCCGGGTTGGAAGCAGGCTGTGGACGGCATTCGTTGGCAGCACCTTTTACCAATACAAATTGTAAGTGTTGGTAGTGTGTTTGTTTTTAATGTATTAAAGTGTAAGTGCGTATTACACTAGGCTGTGTTTCATTTCCCTGCACGCTTGCTGCGGCGGCTTATGCTGGATCCGTGAGGGCGCCATCAAGCACCAGGGAAATCACCACGTGGGGTTCGTGGATATCGAGGTGAACACGCGGCGCAGTGCAGATTCTTTCCCTTGAACAAGCAAGATTTCATCTTGTAAGTTTGGGTTTTTCCCATCTTAGGGTTGTTGTTGTCAATTTATTGCGCAATTGGTGTGTCTTTGTCGTTGTTTCGTTACAGAGACCATCTGGATCTCATTCTGAAGATTACCCAAGTTATTCAGAACTTCATTGGTTAACCCACCCATTTGCCAAGACTGTTTTTCCATCAAGGACTGTCTTTTGGACTATGGTACTGTGGACATTAACTTACTAGCGCCGGGGATATAGCTTTTTGTATATTTGTAGGTGTAGAATATATGATGAAAAAGCTAACATGACAGTAAGCCCAGATGATGTGCTGAACAGTCGATTGCTCTAATAGCGCGTCTGTCAGCTGGACGCTGTAAGTCAGTGAGCAGATGAAGCCTGAATATGAACACTGCTGGGAGAGATATCTTACCGGTCGGCGTCGGGACCCGCTGATGACAAAACGGAACCCCTCATGGTGTTCGCCAGGTGATGTTTCCCAGCACGACCGGTTAGAAGAATCTCTATGCTTGTACACTTGAAGGAGATCAGCGGTGGGCTGGAACTGTTATTGGTATGTATCCACCCATCGGTTGTCCTTTTTCAGGCTATATATATCCATCCAGCCATCCCCTTCATCACTCCTGACGAAGTCTGTGGAATCACGGACGAAACGCGTAAAGTGTTACTATTTGCGTCATCACTCCGAAAGCTGCGCCATTGGAGGACACCTGAGACACGATCAGCTGTCCCCTTGTTTGCTCATACTGGAGCACGCACTGCTATATTGGATTCAGCAGCAGTTCCTGCCCTGTCTATATATTATTCAATCAATCCCAAGAGAACAAGAAACTAGTGTTTGTGCGCGTATATCACTGATTTGTTCTAGGAAACATCTATCAGCCTGATACTGCAACCTTGTTTACCCACACTAATCTTCTTCAAAAAATCTACTCGCCGAACAAAAAAATCTACTCGCCACCTAGTACCAAACGTGTGGTGCTTGGGCCAATAGGAGCTCGCCACGATGTTAAATCCACTCGCCCGGAGCGTGCAAATGTATAGGTTTGTCGAACACTGTTATATATATATATATATATACATACATAGCAAAAAAGAGCGCAAATGCTAAATGCAAATGCAAATGCCAAAAATAGGACAATTTTACTAAAACAGTACAGTCAAATCCCTATATAGAAGAAACACGTGTATATCAATGATACATGAATATGCAACAATGATTACAAATACAATGGTCGTCTGCCGTGACTAAATTAAAGAGGATATTCAATATGTAGTTTTGATTGTAGTGTAGCACAAATCACGGAAAATTACGTTACTTTACGGCAGGAACATCTGTTCCTATTTTAGTTAATGAGCCCAGTTAGACTAGTGTAAGCTGTGTATTTACCCCTTTGTAGATGTTAGGGGTGAAATACATGGGATACCAATTGCTAGCTGCCCCTTGTGCCACTAAAGGGTTAATATATCACAAAGTATAACAAAGCTTATTTGATAAAAGTTCTTATCTACTATTGTATGTGCTCACTTTGTAATAAGTCATACCTACAGAACAGAACAATATATGCAGCACATTGATACAGGGAGAATGTGATTTCCATTACTGGAGTGAGGAGAAAATATTTATTTCCACTTATGAGACATAATTGTAACATGTTTCATTCTGGTGTTTCTTTGCCTTCCTCTGGGTGAATGTAAATACAATAATTTAACATAATTTATATTCAGTATCTTGCACAAGTAGAATTGTATAAAGGTTGAACTCTATTAACTTGTCTTTCTCATCCAAATGTACTTTGCAATGCAACAATGTTACATTAATATATTTTCTCACCATAGATGCATCTTCTGCAAATAATGGAAATATGTTCTAAGGACTTCAACATTGCACAAGTGTGTATGAGAATAAGAACAAGATTACAAGAAACTCGGCAGAGCATTCCTATACATCAACAGCATTTTACTAAACTTATAGACATCACAATACCAGACAAGACAAGGAAAGGGTTTAAAAGAGCAGAGACATGGCAACCTACAGTGGGAAAAACAGTAATGTTATACAGCAAATAATCCCCAAAGGGGTGACACCCTATAAGTGCTCTGAATGTGGGAAAAGCTTCAGTTGGAAATCAAATCTTGTTACACATGAAAGAATCCATACAGGGGAGAGACCCTATAACTGCGCTGAATGTGGGAAAAGCTTCATTCAGGTATCGGGTCTAGTTAAACACCAAAGAATCCACACAGGGGTGAGACCATATAAGTGCTCTGAATGTGGGAAAAGCTTCATTCTGAAATCGGGTCTTGTTAAACACCAAAGAATCCACACAGGGGTGAGACCCTATAACTGCTCTGAATGTGAGAAAACCTTCAGTGATAAATCAAATCTACTAACACACCAAAAAATGCACACAAGGGTGAAGCCTTATAACGGCTCTGAATGTGAGAAAAGCATCAGTGATAAATCAAGTTTTGTTACACACCAAATAATCCACACAGGCCTGAGACCCTATAACTGCTCTGAATGTGGGAGAAGCTTTAGGTGGAAATCTAATCTTGTTAGACACCAAAAAATCCACACAGGGGTGAGACCCTATAACTGCTCTGAATGTGAGAAAAGCTTCATTCACAAATCGGATCTTGTTACGCACCAAAGAATGCACACAGGGGTGAAACCCTATAACTGCTCTGAATGTGAGAAAAGCTTCAGTGATAAATCACAATTTGTTAGACACCAAAGAATCCACACAGGGGTGAGACCCTATAACTGCTCTGAATGTAAAAAAAGCTTCATTCAGAAATCGGGTCTTGTTACGCACCAAATATTCCACACAGGGCTGAGACCTTATAACTGCTCTGAATGTGAGAAAAGCTTCATTCAGAAATCGGATCTTGTTAAACACCAAAGAATTCACACTGGGGTGAGACCCTATAACTGCTCTGAATGTGGGAAAAGCTTTAGTGATAAATCAAGTTTTGTTGCACACCAAAGAATCCACACAGGGCTGAGACCCTATAACTGCTCTGAATGTGAGAAAAGCTTCATTCAGAAATCGGATCTTGTTAAACACCAAAGAATTCACACAGGGGTGAGACCCTATAACTGCTCTGAATGTGGGAAAAGATTCAGGCTGAAATATAATCTTGTTGGACACCAAAGAGTCCATACAGGGGTGAAGTCTTATAACTGCTCTGAATGTGGGAAAAGCTTCCGTAAGAAATCAAATCTTTTCAAACACAAGATAATGCTACACGTAAAGAAAAAACCCGCACAGCTATAGTTTTAATGAACCAGAGTGAGGTGCTGACTGGGTGGGAACATAAGTGTACACAAAAGAAAAAGGAACCCAGTCTTCAAGCACTCTTTCACCACTATATGTGTGATTGTAAGGTTAAAAAACTTTATTAATTATCAATGAATAAAAAAAGGGGGGTTAAAATACAATTAAATAGTAAGTCAACAGCACGCGACTGTATCATAAGTAACCCATCTATGGCTAGGTGGGTAGATGTACATAAGGAGATCCCTAATGGATATTTGGGATCTAGTGCTATGTTGATAGCTACCTAATGATATAGGTGGAGGGGCCGTTTGAACCCACAAGGCAAAGTATGTCTCAATATTGATGTATAAGGGCGTATGTTGTAACGTGCTGTATAGGCAAACTTTATATAGTGTGTACATTGACACACTCTAGCATGATATGCGGTAGTCAAACCTGTAAAGTGACTCCCTATATTGTAGGTGTTTGGGCTAACCAAAAAGACCTCAGACAGTAAGGTATAAATACTGTGATACTTTTACCGGTGTTCCTTAGTCCCACGGAAGACCTGCATTTCGTCCAATGAATCCAATATTATTGATGGACAAGTGCACACGGATTTGAATAAAAAAATATCGTTTATTGTGCCATAGACTACAACGTTTCAGCCTGCTAGCCTTCTTCTTCAAACATGGCTTTGCAATCCACTGATTCAGGACATATATGATAAAAAATAAATGATTGCTTTTTCTTTTCTATTTGCAACTGTAATATTTAAATGTTTCTTGTTTGTATGTCATTTGTATTGTGTGTGGAAACCCATCTGTATTCTCGCTATCTTTATTCTTTTTGTTTTTCATATACCTTTTAAACTGATAAATAATCATAAATAAATAGTGATTGAAGATAGATGGTGTGAGTGGGTATACAATACAAATATAATTATACCTAAAAGTTTTTTTTCCTCTGCAGTGTGTGTGTGTGTGTGTGTATATATATGTGTGTGTCTGTGTGTGTGTGTGTGTGTGTGTGTGTGTGTATATATAGATATAGATATATATATATACACATACATACATACCGTGGTCGACAAATCACCCAAAAATCTACTCGCCAAATCAAAAACTCTACTTGCCACTTAGCCCCGACCCCAGCCCCGGTTTTTTTTTAATGAATAAAATTCGTTTTTGACATAAGTTTATTTATTGTATTACATTTATACTTTACTACAAGTACATTGTTACATAATTAAGTGTGTGTATGTGTGTGTAAATGTTGAATCTAGAAAAAAAAGCCAGATGTGAATGATTAGTTTCCTGAACCCCTTAACCAGTGTCTGGACGCCCCACTTCACAATATCTAAAGCAGCAATCCCGCCTGGGATCTTACTTGATCCGCAGTCCCTCAATGTCCAGCTACCCTCATTCCCGCAATGTTATACATTGGAGGGGAGGTGTTCCCTACCTGTCTTCTGGGTTTGTGTGGATTCTGATGTCTCCAGTGTGAAGCTCGAGAGTCAGGTCTGGAAGAAAGCAGTATAGGTTATTTCGTGTAGGTATAGGGTAGTTAAGCTTTACAGGGTAAATAAGATATCCAGATCCAGAGTGTGAGAGAGTGTGGGTGCGAGAGAGTGCGAGGGCGTGACAGAGAGAGAGAGTGAGGGCGCGAGAGAGAGTGCGAGGGCGCGACAGAGAGAGTTCGAGGGCGCGACAGAGAGAGAGTGCGAGGGCGCGACAGAGAGGAGTGCGAGGGCGCGACAGAGAGAGTGCGAGGGCGCGACGGAGAGAGTGCGAGGGCGCAACAGAGAGAGTGCGAGTGTGCGACAGGAGTGCGAGGGTGCGACAGAGAGAGAGTGTGAGGGTGCGACAGAGAGTGCGAGAGGGTGCGACAGAGAGTGCGAGGGTGCGACAGAATGCGAGGGTGTGACAGAGAGTGCGAGGGTGCAACAGAGAGAGCGAGGGTGCGACAGAGAGAGAGTGCGAGGGTGCGACGGAGAGAGAGTGCGAGGGTGTAACAGAGGGTGCGACAGAGAAAGAGAGTGCGAGGGTGCGACAGAGAGAGGGTGCGACAGAGAGAGAGGGTGCGACAGAGTGCGAGGGTGTGACAGAGAGAGGGTGCGACAGAGAGACAGTGCGAGGGTGCGACAGAGAGAGAGGGTGCGACAGAGAGAGAGTGCGAGGGTGCGACAGAGAGTACGAGGGTGCGACAGAGAGTGCGAGGGTGCGACAGAGAGAGTGCAAGGGTGCGACAGAGAGAGTGCGAGGGTGCGACAGAGAGAGTGCGAGGGTGCGACAGAGAGAGTGCGAGGGTGCGACAGAGAGTGCGAGGGTGCGACAGAGAGTGCGAGGGTGCGACAGGGAGAGTGCGAGGGTGCGACAGGGAGAGTGCGAGGGAGCGACAGAGGGATAGGGAGTGGGTGCGACAGGGATAGGGAGTGGATTTGTGTGGATTCTGATGTCTCCAGTGTGAAACTTGAGAGTCAGGTCTGGAAGAAAGCAGTATAGGTTATTTCGTGTAGGTATAGGGTAGTTAAGCTTTACAGGGTAAATAAGATATCCAGATCGAGAGTGTGGGTGCGAGAGAGTGCGAGGGCGTGACAGAGAGAGAGTGAGGGCGCGACAGAGAGAGAGAGTGCGAGGGCGCGACAGAGAGAGAGTTCAAGGGCGCGACAGAGAGTGCGAGGGCGCGACAGAGGAGTGCGAGGGCGCGACAGAGAGTGCGAGGGAGCGACGGAGAGAGTGCGAGGGTGCGACAGAGAGTGCGAGGGTGTGAGAGAGGGTGCGACAGACAGTGCGAGGGTGCGACAGAGAGAGCGAGGGTGCGACAGAGGGTGCGACAGAGAGAGAGTGCGAGGGTGTGACAGAGAGAGGGCGCGACAGAGAGAGTGCCAGTGTGCGACAGGAGTGCGAGGGTGCGACAGAGAGAGTGTGAGGGTGCGACAGAGAGTGTGAGGGTGTGAGAGAGGGTGCGACAGAGCGTGCGAGGGTGCAACAGAGAGAGGGTGCGACAGAGAGAGAGTGCGAGGGTGTGACAGAGAGGGTGCGACAGAAAGAGAGTGCGAGGGTGCGACAGAGAGAGAGGGTGCGACAGAGTGCGAGGGTGTGACAGAGAGAGGGTGCGACAGAGAGAGGGTGCGACAGGGAGAGAGTGCGAGGGTGCGACAGAGAGAGTGCGAGGGTGCGACAGAGAGAGGGTGCGAGGGTGAGACAGAGAGGGTGCGACAGTGCGAGGGTGCAACAGAGAGTGCGAGGGTGCGACAGAGTGCGAGGGTGCGACAGAGAGAGTGCGAGGGTGCGACAGAGAGTGCGAGGGTGCGACAGAGTGCGAGGGTGCGACAGAGAGTGCGAGGGTGCGACAGAGAGTGCGAGGGTGCGACAGAGAGAGTGCGAGGGTGCGACAGAGAGGGTGCGACGGAGAGTGCGAGGGTGCGACATGGAGAGTGCGAGGGTGCGACATGGAGAGTGCGAGGGTGCGACAGAGGGATAGGGAGTGGGTGCGACAGAGGGATAGGGAGTGGGTGCGACAGAGGGATAGGGAGTGGGTGCGACGGATAGGGAGTGGGTGCGACAGAGGGATAGGGAGTGGGTGCGACAGGGATAGGGAGTGGGTGCGACAGAGGGATAGGGAGTGGGTGCGACAGAGGGAGAGAGTGGGTGCGACAGAGGGAGGGAGCAAGAGAGCGACACTCACAGACCAACACGCACTCACTCACGCAGACACATACACAAATGCAGACACATACACTACCGACACACTTTATTAAAGTGTGGCCGGTACCGCAAGCCGGGAGATTTCCCGGCTTGCTAGTGGCCGCCCCTCGGCATGCCGCGCGTCATAGAGGCGCGGTCACGCGTCTTCGGGAGCGTGCGCCCCCTGCACGCGCGTCCAGGGGCTCCCCGAGGGAGCCCTGGTGTCCCGCGATCGCGGGACAGCGGCAGGGGGTTCCGGGGGACCCGGCGGACCCGGCAGCGGTAGGGAGAGCGCCCCGATCGGAGGGCGCTCTTCCGCTGCTTCGGCGCGCGCCCGTCACTCTCGGGCGCGCGCCAGGCTACTGCTGCGGCCAAGAACGGGCAAATGCTCGAATAAACTTGGCCGCAGCAGTACACACATGCAGACACACACACACATGCAGACACACATACATGCAGACACACACACACATGCAGTCACACACACACACATGCAGACACACACACACACACATGCAGACACACACACACATGCAGACACACACACACACATGCAGACACACACACACATGCAGACACACACAGACACCCACACATGCAGACACACGCATGCAGACACACACACATGCAAACGCAGATACACACATGCATACACACACACACATGCAGTCACACACACACATGCAGACACACACACACATGCAGACACACACACATGCAGACACACACAGACACCCACACATGCAGACACACGCATGCAGACACACACACACAGACACACTCACACATACACACTCATAGACACACACTCACAGACACACACTCTTAATAATTCATCCTCGACTCAGCATATGTCGGGATCATCTCCAAATACATCGGATCGAACACCTCCGGAGGCTTTCCCCCACTGTTACAGCCCTGGAAAAGTAATCGAACGTTCGGAGGAGAAATAATTGAGTCTGACACCAATGTGCGATCAAAAATATCTCCTGTTTATTAGGCGATTTCAGTCAGGTTATATAGCCAAGCGAAAACAAAGATGATTACATGCCAATTTCTATTTCCCTTATTTTGTGCTTATGTTAGACATAACAAGATATTAAATCATTTATTTGGAAACTCCCGTACATCACATGATTCAAGATTAAATAGCTGAGACCGTACATAAGTTCCCGTTTGTGCCTTATTTGGTCAATACTTCCTATTTCAACACAGAAGCTCAGCCAACATTAGATACAGAAAAAGGGTAGTTGGAAAAATGTTAGTTAAATCGTGTGACTAAGCATAATGGCAGTGTTAGTATAAAAATGGTTATACAGCAGACAAAATGGAGTCACCCCTGAAATATATATATTATCAGTCCCTCCTTTTGTCATCAAAATGACAACTCCTACACTTCGGGGGTCTCGTACTGGATTTGCATATTATCATAATCCACTAAAGGATAATCCACTAAAGGATAATCCACTAAAGGATAATCCACTAAAGGATAATCCACTAAAGGTATCGGGACACTAGTGGATGGTATTCTAGAGTCGTAGGTTATGGTTGCGGGACCAGGAATAGGGGCGTTAATGTTCAGTGAAGCATACGTGTGGCTAACTGACTTAACAGATGGCATCATAAGTTTACATAAAGCCGAACACATGAACTTGCAGCATGTAATAATAACAACTAATATTACAAATATGCAAACGATAATTATCAGTCCCAAAACAATTCTCTTTCCCTCATTCTGTCATGGGTCCATAACCTAACAACTACTATATTGTTTTTGATATTTTTGATATACTTTGTCGTACTGAACTAGTGGTGCAGGTTTTGGGGGTCAGAAGAAAATAAAAATATATATATATGGCCACAGGAGTTCTTGTTTGTAGAGAGATATATATCGGTGTGGCTGGTATAATATCTTTTCTGTTTACCAGGTTGACTATTACTACAAAACCTATTACCAATTTCTAAATTACTATTCACACTGCTCTTCTGTAACTACTAGCACATTATTGCGGCTAAAATTTGTGAAAATTGGTGGGGGCTAATTTCTACCAGGAGCGATTGCACAAATATCCATCTTGCACGCATCTTTCATACTGCATTTATTCAGAATGGCAAAAAGGCAAAATGGCTGCTATGGTAAAACATGGCTGACTTGTGATCCTTTCCTTGTGGCTGACACACGCCTCTGGGTGACCTCCCACTTTCCTCATAGCCTCATATCCAATCTTCTTAGTCCCCTCTTATTCTTTAGAGACAGTCTATTTAAAGAACAGTTCACCATTGCATAGTCCTGCTGGACCAGGAGATTGTCCAATTGTGCCTTGTCATTCTTTTTCGGCCATTATATCGGCCCAGTTGATTTCTTCTCAGTCTCTTCTTCTGGGGGACTGCTGACATCACCGAAAAGAGGCATAGCGTCGGTGGGGGTGCAACGCACTTCTTGATCAAAGTTTACTGCATATGACACATACATAGAGAGTGATGAGTAGGACAGACACACACACAAAAGCATCCAATAGCTTCGCTTCCAGAGAACTAATCCAACCACCAAGTCCCAACAAATCCCATCCGTCATCTCTAACTTTAAACACTGGACTATTTTCCCCAAATAACATGAACTGTTCTAGTTGCAGGGTAATATTCTATCTGTCCTCCTATCACAGAGTCAATAACTTCCCTAGGGAAAACTCGTATTTCTACACCCTTCGTAACCAATTTCTTATAGATGGTTCTACAAATATCTTATATCATATTGTCTTTTTCTCAAGGGGTTAAATATAACACTAATTTTTCCTGGGGTGCAACCCATTGAATATAGATAGTACATTGGGTTACATTATATATAAAATATGGGCTTTGTTTACTAGGATTCCATTGTGTGACAAAAGATGTGCATATATGCTATACACAAATCAATAAAAACAAAATAACAATTACTAAACAAAATATACCTGTTCCTACCCTATCGTCTTTGTGTGCACACTATTTACACAAACCTAATAGACTATACATTTATAATTAAAATAACAAAACCTGTAAAGAAAAAAGATTATTAAAAAGTTCAAAGTTCATATGTTGAGGCCTGGAATTTTGGCTGTGTCTCTAGGCTTTTCCACTTTGGATACGGTGTAGATTGGAGCAACTGTGGGTGGTGCTGGGATAAGTTTCATATGCGTAACGTGGATCCAAAAAGAGACCTCTGCCATTTTATTTGCTGTAATGGTGATGAGTAGTACTTTTAATAGTAGTAGTAGCGCCTCTTCATCTGGGATGAAGAACGTTCTTGCGTAGGAAATGCTTGACCATTAACCCGTCTATCGTAGGTGCACTTTCAACTTTGACATGTGCCTAGAGAGACTCAAAAATATATTAGTTGCATACAATACTTACTAATTGTTTTACTAAACAGTCACTGTGGTCTTGACTTTGCTACAATTTAAATTCATTAAAATTGGTGCCTCAGCTATTGCCAAACCAAAAGAATAAAATGGCTAAAATAATTCTGTATAGAACTCCAAACTAATTACTTGTAATATAATTTCTTTGAAGAGTGCAGAGCACACTGCCAACCTTAAAAGGCACTCAGCATTATTCTTAAAAAATAAATAAATAATAATTTCAGATTTCGTTCATCCCGGGCACTAAACCATCTAACTTCTGGGCATAGACAGCTATATGATAAACAGCAATAATACCCCTCCTTTGTTCACATAAGTTTTTATATATGTGAACAATATTACAGAAAGGATAACAGCATTCAAAACATAACTAACTATTGTTGCTCGATCTGTAGCTAAACTAACTTGAATCCTTTGGGTATAAAATTTGCATTAAAAACACTGAAAACACTACTGAATATAAATATAATCAGCTATTGTCTTCTGACAGAAACATCCTGTAATATAAGAAATTATAGACACAGATTTAAAAACTTTTTTTTTTTTTTTTTTTTTTCCGGATTGGAACAAGCTTGAAATAACTTTCTGGGCATCCTGCCAAAACCTTGGAACAAAACAGATAAGAAAAAAAAAACTGTTAATTACATTGCAATATAATTTGGGACATCTTAAAAATGCAGCTCCTCACACGGCCTGATTACAGAATAAAATGTGACACACAAAAGAAACAAAAATAATACAACAAAAATTATCAAGTCAAGGCAATGCAAAATTGTTTGATCCTGTCCGCAAACTATATTAATAAAAATGTCCCTTTCTTTTATTATCATATCCTAAACTACAGTTAAACCTAATTTGTAGCTACAGAGCTTCGGTTAACTTTCGTGTCTGAAATGTATCTCCGCACATTTTTTCAACTGGAGAAGGGAGGCTGTCTGGGCTGCTATTCTGATTCTCTCTCTCCCTCTCTCTCTCTTGACATGGAAATAGAGAAGTTGGAAAAGGATGTCTTTCTGGTTTTAAGAAATCATCGTCTGGCCAGAACGAATAAATCCTCAAAATATACCAGTGACCGGGCTGAATTATAATTTTTTTTTTTTTTTTTCCTTTTCTCACATTTGCCCATTCTTTGTCCTTCTCTCAATAACCAGTCAAACTCTCCCTTTCCCTTTATTGATTAGTTTGTGTTATAGTTGGGGTGTTTCTCACCTTTAAAATTTAAACTTAACATGAGCAATTAATTATGTTCTTATTTTAGAAACACTTGCAAGTACCTAGATAATAATTGTATATATACAATAAACCGACATTCATATTATTCAATGCACATAAAACTTTCACATAGTTAGGATTCACTCAGATTATACAAGCACACAGGGATTACTCAATCAACCTTTTTACCATATTTATAAAATTTAATAAAACATTCTGGGGAAAAACTAATTTTCCTACCTTGAATTTACACACAAAACATATTTTCCACTAAGATTTACAATACTTGAGATTCTCAATACCGGCGGGAAAGACCCGTCTGAATTTAGACAAAAATATTCTACTAAAAAAATTCTCTGGTTCCCTTCTTAGGGGCTGGTTTGCAATTACTGGCAAAATATCTTGTCTCTTTACAATTATAGCACTTCCTGTCCTTTCTTTTCCCTTGCTTTCTTAGCTTCCCTGCTCTTTTTTTTTCCATTCTCTACCACAGTAGCAATGTCTGACAATCTTTTATGCTTCCAACCAATACACTTCCTCTACTCTCGACCCAATTTCTGCATGTAAACCTTTAAAAAAACTGCCACTATTAATGGTCTTGTGCTCATCTCCACTTCCTCAATTCTTCCATATTCCTATATTATCTCCAATAATCAATCGGCAAATATACTTGCTGTTTCCTCTTTATTCACTTACGTTATGTTAAATATAAATACAGCAGTTATAACACATTTATTTTTTTCCTTCCTCTCTTTTTTTTTTTTTTTTTAGCGTTGTTTGACAGACCTGCATAAAACTGTGCCACAGTGTCAGTATCTGATTCTGATTCATCCTGTGACTTTTCCCTGTCCCATGAACGGTCCCTGACAGGGGTTCATTCCTGCCTAGAGTCCGTCTCTTCCCCATCCGTACCGATCTGCCTGGCAGGCAAATCAATAGGGAGTGGTCTAGGGAGCCTATTGCTTCGGGTTCCCCATGAAGCCATAAGAACTTCTTTATCGGAGACTGCCTCAGAGCCTGTGACCGAGGAAAGGTTAAGGGATCAGGGTTTTTTTTCTAGATCAGGGACACTGGGGTAAATTGGGGCTACCTATGGAAATGGTACTTTTTTTTTTTTTTTTTCCCCTCACTGCCAGACAATATTTTACTTTATTACCCATAATTAGCTTATAATGAAAACTTATCTTAATGCAATATAACCTTATCTAAATATACTGATATAGGGTCCCAAAAGACAGTCCAGTATACAGACAGAACTTTATAATTTAACCCCTTGTTTTACAGCGGGGACTTAAACATCTGCTTAGTAGACAGGATTCTATACCTGCTACTTGTTTAGAATTCCCATGGGCACGTTTACTGTTAGACTCTCCCATCTTACACACAATACAAGTTCTTGAAAATAAAATGGCGTACTAAAATGTCTTAGATATTCATGCCATAAAGCAGAGCACAGTAAAATTTACGGCGTCCTTATGCACTTTAAAGAGATGTCTTATAGATGTAAAAATACATGCACAGATACAATAAAAATACACCAATATTCCCCACAAAAATGGGTATACGTTTCCACAGTCGCTGTAAGAGTATTTCCTGATATTCACACAGATATCTATTAGCAGGGACTCACCCTGGCACTATACTCAGTCAGGATTCACTCTTTATATCCTTGACTCAGCCCGGATTCACCCTTTATATCCTTGGCTGTGGTTTTAACGATTAACCATATAGTCTAATTCGTCCAGTATGGAGGTAATATATAATAGGGTTCCAGATAAGGGACACCGGGAGGATAATATACAGATAAAAATTGATATCTTGTACTTACCCAGCCGTTGAGCCTTATCCCGATTCTGACACCAAATCTTAATAATTCATCCTCGACTCAGCATATGTCGGGATCATCTCCAAATACATCGGATCGAACACCTCCGGAGGCTTTCCCCCACTGTTACAGCCCTGGAAAAGTAATCGAACGTTCGGAGGAGAAATAATTGAGTCTGACACCAATGTGCGATCAAAAATATCTCCTGTTTATTAGGCGATTTCAGTCAGGTTATATAGCCAAGCGAAAACAAAGATGATTACATGCCAATTTCTATTTCCCTTATTTTGTGCTTATGTTAGACATAACAAGATATTAAATCATTTATTTGGAAACTCCCGTACATCACATGATTCAAGATTAAATAGCTGAGACCGTACATAAGTTCCCGTTTGTGCCTTATTTGGTCAATACTTCCTATTTCAACACAGAAGCTCAGCCAACATTAGATACAGAAAAAGGGTAGTTGGAAAAATGTTAGTTAAATCGTGTGACTAAGCATAATGGCAGTGTTAGTATAAAAATGGTTATACAGCAGACAAAATGGAGTCACCCCTGAAATATATATATTATCACACACAAACTCACAGACACACACACACTCACAGACACCCGGGGGCAGCCGGGTTTGGACAGAGGTGCGGGTGGGCTGGCGCCAGGCTCCAATCAGTCTCGTGCTCCCCAAGATTTAGCAGAGGCTGAATCCTCAGCTCCTTGACGCTGTGTTACGTCATGATGTCACGAGCGTTATGTTGGCATGGCAACGCGGGCGTCTGACGCCGCGCTGCCATTGCCGTTGAAGGAGGCAAATAATGGGCTAATAAAGTGCGAGCAGGGAAAATTGTTTGGGCGGCCATGAGGAGGTTGCCACGGGGTCAAATCCAGTCGCCCGGGGCGTGCGGGCGACCGGATTTGTCGAACACTGTATATGTGTATATGTGTGTAAAACACACACAACAACCACAAAACACCCCTCAAGACTGTCGCACTTAACCCATTTACAACCTTTTCACATACACTTAGCAAAATTGCCCTCACATACTGTACATGTGCTTTCTAAGGTTGTTGGTTTACAAACACACTTTGGACAAATATTACATCACATTCACATCAAAATAGAAGTTTGCAATACACATTATAATAGAACATTTACACATACTTATTCACGGTTCACATCCCGGGCAACGCCGGGTCTCTCAGCTAGTATATATATATATATATATATATATATATATATATATATATATATATATATATATATATATATATATATATATATATATATATATATATATATATGAACAACAAGAAAAGAAAGCGCCCGATCCTAGTGCAGCATGAAAAAATACAATTTAATAAAAATCAATAAAACCAACAAATGCGAACTCACAAACACAGGATAAATAAAAGCATATAATGAGTATACTCATTCGCCAACCGCCCACGATGTGCCTTGGATGGCGCGCCCTCTCTCTGTCTGGGTTTTCTCAGCTCTTCCGAACCGACATCCAGCAGGGGATACAGGAAACAGCTCACCACAATGTGACCCGGAAGTCCTCCACAATGTTAGTGTATTCCGGATGTGAGGTCTGCAGTCCGTGACCCCGCGATGCAGGGGCTGATCAGAGAAGTCTCTCTGCACTCCCAAAGGCAGTCCGTAATGAGGTGGGCAGTGAGAATGGAGTAGAATTGTATATCACAGTGTGACAGCAGCTGAAAAACGCTCTTCCCTACGCGTTTCTTCACATAAAGTGATTTCATCAGGGGATATCTGACCAGTCTACGTCAGAACATATGATGAAGTCTTGTTCGAGACGAAACGCGTAGAGATTGCTGTGGAGCCTACTGTCCAATTTGTATATTTTATACTGACACTCATCTGCATATATTGCACTTTTGCTGCGTTGCTAGCATTTTGCTACCAGCCATTCAGACATTCAAGTTCCTGTTTACACTGTGAACTCTCTCCGGCTGAAACCTCGCTGACGTCATTGAGCTCACGCGAGATTTGATTCAGTGTATGCTCTGTGTAGCGCCGGAGCAAGGGGAAGGCGGCGTCCTTCGTGGCTTTCGGTCCCTGCTGGGACATAGAGGGGCTATTGTGGCAAGACACACCCCGGACATCACACCGAAGTCCTCCTCTTTGGGTTCCTGCGTCTGAACGGGCTGAGTTGTACTCAAAAATGCATTTTATTCAGCTCTGTTTGTGAGTGTGTATTTTTATTCCTTATTCCATAAATTTATTGTTATACAATTTTACGCTATGAGTGCGCCTGTTTTTTCTTTGTTTTTGTAGATATATTTATATATATATATATATATATATTTTTTTTTTATTATTTATATATATATATATTTATATATATATTTATATATATATATATATATAGAAGAAAAAGAAGCGCCAAATCCTAGTGCATTACTGTGCAAAATCGATATATTTAATTCCCAAAATCTCAATAAAAATGAACTCACAAACATAGAACAAATACAAGCATGTTATGAGATATACTCATGTTCCTAGGACCAGGAAACACTGCTTCGCTGCTATGATGAGTCCGTGACACCACTGGTTCCAATGCTGCCTTTGTTGCTCACCGCCTGCAGGAACTAACGTCATAGGCACTCCGCAAATGATCTCTCCCAGGGTACAACACCAACGATGATCTTTTGGTTCCCACTGGGGATAGTAGATGCGGCACACCAGCGGATGACGTCACATAGATGGTAGATGATATCGGATCGGTATAATGTCTGAGCAGTTCTGAAGCAAGTGACTAGGAAGATACACTGCACTCCTTCCCTACGCGTTTCATCAGATGGACGGTCTTCTTCAGGGGATGGGCTCTGGGTGTGTAGTATGGCATATATATACACCCACGAGTCAAATTAGCTGGATTGATTAACAGGCAAACAGTGTGTGGGCAATCTGCATAACTAAATAATCAAATTATGTACATATGTGAACACCTAATACTAGATCTCCACAAATAGATATTTGCCAACACACAATGACATAATATAAAATTAATGACATTCATATTTGTATTTATACATTAAAATATTAAAACAAACTTACAATTGATGTCCTTACTTGATTATACGGACCACAGGGTATATCTAGGGATATCAAAATACCCCAATTGAACTGATTATACAGAGATGATATTAATACTAGTTAACACTTAATAGGTATGGCTTGAGGAGGGTAGATCTAATAACAAACATTAATGATGAAGAGTTGAATAGTTTCTTAACAATTGGTTAGCTTATATTGGTATAATAAATAAATAAACTGAATATATCTTAATTGGGCTTTTTTTGGATCAAAAAATCCATCATTGAATTAAGCAATAGTCCATTACAAATTGTTCTTATGTTACCAATTAAATTTATATAGCAATATTGAGTAATGAGTATAATAACTAGGCATACTTATCTAATACCCCATAGATTAGAGGTTAATGTGTTTGCTAATTTGCATGAATTCCTCCAACAAGGGAAATCTTCTAGATATATGGATCTCCCTATATAGTAGAAACAGCGTGGAAGAGAGCAACATGATAGTCCAAACTAAATTTAGTACGGAGTTTAGAAATAAATTTGGAAGTTTAGACCGGACATGTATCCTAGGTCACATGTATAACCAGCCTAGCAAGATTGCATGGTTCAGCCAATCTCTCGATACTCCCCAATACTAGGGGTGGGGGGTGGGGGGGAAAAGGGAAGGATGGTGTATTGTTGTGAATGATTATGTGTGTGAATATATATGTATATATATGTGAATATTGATTGAGACTAAAGTGATTGAGACACTGCTCAAATATATATGTGAATAATATATAGTTATGTGTGTAACTACTAGTGAATATTATATTAAATAAAATTCCCCACTGTATTTGATGAATATTATAAATAATAATGTGAATCTCCATATAGGTGTGAATTATTAATAATCTATAATTGGTGATCACGAAGGGAACATGTCAAGCATGTTCAACCCAGACCTCCGCGATCGCCCAACCTGTGAGGGGTGAGGTTCAAATAATTGAAAGGAAAAGGAAAAAAGGAGGAAGAATCACAATATAGGCAGATCGCGGAGGTCTGGGTTGAACATGCTTGACCCAGAAAACCACCCACAGACAGCTGTTTCGACCTTGATGGGTCTCATCAGTGTTTCCTGTGGAGGGTTTTTGTCACTTTTTTTACTCACCATAACTTAACTCAGTATTATGGTTTAGCCTATCCCATAGCCTCTCTTGCATTCCCAGTAAAATCAACCCCACACTGATGAGACCCATCAAGGTCGAAACAGCTGTCTGTGGGTGGTTTTCTGGGTATGCACCTTAACCCTGGCTGTGCTCAAAGCTGTGACCATGCAGCAAGCTTAAGCCTATAGGGAACCATGTTAAAAATGGTTATTGAGGCAAAAAGTGACACTGTGTGCTCATTTGCATGTCATTTCCCAGAATCCCTTGCTGCAGTGGAAGTGCTGTATGCTGGGTGATAATGGGGAAAGGCGGGGTTGCAGACCTGCCTAAGACATGCAGATGAGCATACAGTTATATTTGCATATTTGCTTTCCTGTGGAGGGTTTTTGTCACTTTTTTTACTCACCATAACTTAACTCAGTATTATGGTTTAGCCTATCCCATAGCCTCTCTTGCATTCCCATTAAAATCAACCCCACACTGATGAGACCCATCAAGGTCGAAACAGCTGTCTGTGGGTGGTTTTCTGGGTATGCACCTTAACCCTGGCTGTGCTCAAAGCTGTGACCATGCAGCAAGCTTAAGCCTATAGGGAACCATGTTAAAAATGGTTATGGAGGCAAAAAGTGACACTGTGTGCTCATTTGCATGTCATTTCCCAGAATCCCTTGCTGCAGTGGAAGTGCTGTATGCTGGGTGAAATTGGGGAAAGGCGGGGTTGCAGACCTGCCTAAGACATGCAGATGAGCATACAGTTATATTTGTATATTTATATATATATATATATATATATATATATATTTATTTATATATTTATATATATATATATATTTATATATTTATATATATATATTTATATATATATATATTTATATATATATTTATATATATGAAGAAGTCAGTTCCTCTGACGAAACGCGTAGGGAAGGTGTGCAGTGGACCTTTGCAAACGCTTGCTTCTGAACTGCTCGGTATTTTCACCGGTCCGGCATCCATTACCATCCGTGTGACATCATCCACTGGTCCGCCGCATCTACCATCCCCGGTGGGAACCTTGCATCATCTGTTGGTGTGTACCCTGGGAGAGATTATCGCAGTGTGCCTGACACGTTAGTTCCTGCAGGCGGTGAGCAACGAAGGCAGCATTGGATCCAGTGGTGTCACGGAGTAATCACAGCAGCGAAGCGTCGTTTCCTGGTCCTTGGAGCATGAGTATATCTCATAACATGTTTTTATTTGTTCTATGTTTGTGAGTTCATTTTAATAAGCTTTTTTGGGAATTAAATATATCATTTTGCACAGTAATGCACTAGGATTTGGCGCTTTTTTTTCTTCTTCATATTGTGGCAAGACGGCCTCGCGGCGGGGTCAGTAAGACGCTTGACACGATGGGAAACTTTAAACACTAGTGGTTTATTAGCCACAACCAAAATAAGTATGGGTGCACTGTCCCTTTAAGAAACTACTTTCTTGCAAATTAAAGCCTAGTCCCGTTAGGGACACTAACTCACTTCTTGAGCCCTTACTAACAGGACAGCCAGCTAATCTGGTCATGCCCAAAACATGCTACACAAACGATAACCAATAAGCATAATAAGAATAAAGTCTTATCTGTTTCAGCTCCAACAGCAAACAGGAACACGGTTCCGGGGAGCAGGCTGTGTCCAGCCTCGCAGCAATGTTTATCTTTATCCTGGGTTGGGGTCCCAGCTGGTCCCAGCAGCCAAGCTCCTCGCAGGACTGGGGACCAGAGCAACAGCAACGGCTTCCCAGCCGGGAGAGTTCTCTCCACCTTCCTGTGGAAAAACAAGCTCCCCTTGTGTGAGCAACTTCCTGCTTTTTAAAGCACTTGTTTCACTGATAGTTCAGCCCCTGTTTAATCAGTCTTCAGCTGTGCTTTCTCTGTCTGAGGAGATTAACACTCAGTGATCTGGCTGCAGCATCTCTCCATTCACTGTCACAGCCTACTGAGTCAGTGACTGTCACATATCCCTCTCCCCAGCGAAACATTGTCCTGTGGAGCGGCCCGTGCACCATTCCCGTGCACCCGTATCTTTGTCGCCAATGTCTGACGACGGCCCTTCCCTCCCCCTTTTTTTTTTCTTGCCTTCCAATTTAGGCATTTTCTTTTTGGGGTAATTACCAGGCCATCTGGGCCTGAGGACTGGTACCTCACTATCTCCTTTAATTCAGATGCAAAACTGAAATCTTGTAAAACTATGGAGTCCTCCAAGACTTGTTTGGCTTCGTTAAGCTGCACTCTTAAATCTGCAATCTTTAACTGTAATTTCCTTGATTTCGCGGCATCCGCTGGTATATCCACGCTAACAATTGGCTCTCGCAGCTCAGAGACTGTTTCTGCCACAATCTGAATTCTCCGGTCATCATCTTTAACAATACGAAGCAATAATTCCACTAGACACGTTATAAGGGAAGTTGGTGTATTAGGTATCACAAGCATCTCTTGTAGGACAGCAAGAAGGCGTTTCCTGCCTCCTTCTTCACTGGTATCTAGACAGCCCACTATAAGAATCAGCTGCTGACCTATAAATTCTTTAATCAGCATGTCTTCAATTTGTGTCATATCCGCTTTTTGTTCTTCTGTGAGAACAGCAGGGTTTTGAAGATAACTTAAGAGATAGTCTGCATAGACAGCGGGCTCTGGTAAAACATGTTCCAGTGCAGCCTCCCCTTCATCATCCTTTGACTTTATCTCTACCGCCACCTTTTCCTTGGACTGCTTCAGTGACCCAAACGTCTGTCTTGGGCTTTTAAGCTTTTCCTCCAGCTTCATCTGAGAAACCTCCTGCTGGGCAGCAGTAGAGTCCAACGTAGCGTCCCGCTCAGACTTTAGAGACTCGAGCTCCTTGCCTAGGTCACACTTTTGTTTCTCCGCCATCCTGCGGCCAGCCCGCTCAGACTCCAGGTCCTTCCTCAGGTCTTGAAGCAGTCCTTCTGCCTTTCTTCTTTCACTCAGTGCGGCTGCTAGTTCATCTTCATTAGAATTGAGTCGCGATTCTACGTCTCCTAGCAGACTCAGAGCAAGGCTTAAATCTGTCTCTCTTTCTTTATTCTGGACCTGCAGCTGCTGGTGCTCCTCCCGGACCTTGTCTAGCTCCAGCTGTAGCCGGGCCCCCTCATTGGTCGTGTAGTCCAGCCGCTTGTGGATATCAGCCATCTCAGTTTCATGGTGCAACATCAGGCAGGCCACCTGACGGACGGACACCTCCTCCGTCTTGGCGCGCTGCATCTCGTGCTCATCCATCTGCGTTTGCAGCTCTTCAATCTGATGCTGCCAGTCCCCTCTCAGGGCCTTCACCTCTTCCCGGTGCTTACTCTGAGTTTGCATCAACGCCTCCTCCATCTTTTTGAGCTCTGCAGTTCTTGTCGCCAGTATCGCTGTTGCTTCTGTCTTCCAGGCTTCTTTCTCCTTGGCATACTGACTCATGGAGATGGAGTTGCCTCTCTGCTTCTCCAGCTCTTGCTCCAGTCTTTGGACCTTCTCATGTTCCCTCTCACACAGAGTCACCTGGCTTCTAAGCTCCGCCTCCAGCGATGCTCTTGTGGCGCTCAACGTGATCTTCAGCTGCTCCAGGGCGAGGCATTCTTTATCCAGCATTTTCTCTGCATTCTGCAGAGCAGCCTGTACTTCATTTTTTTCTTGCGCCAATTGTGTCTTCACTTTCTGCGCTTGGTGAAGCTTCTCAGTCCCATCACTGACCTGACCAGTCAGGTTTAAAACCTCTTCCTTCATGTTTATATTCTCCATTTTCACAGTCTCTATATCCCTTAGGACCGTCTCATTGGCTTTCTTCAAAGTACCCAGCTCTGCCCCTAGCGATGCTCTTGTGGCGTACAGCGTGGCCCTCAGTTCCTCATGCTGTTCTGTGGGGACATACTGGGTACTCAGCCGTTCCTGTAGCACTCGCTGCTTCTCCTTGGCTGCTTGCAGACTTGCATGTAGCTCTTGCAGCTGGCTCTGCCATAAGTGCATTGCCTGTGTGTGCTGCTGCAGGGAGACATGTTGCATCCTCTCTGCATTCTGCAGTGCTTCCTGCACCTCTAGCTTTTCCTGGATCAATTGCTTCTCCACTTTTCCTGCTTGGTGGAGCTTCTTATCACCTTTACTGATTTGATCAGTCAAGTCTGAATTTTTCTGCATCAGACTTATATTCTCCTTCTTTACAGTCTCTAAATCCCTCAGGGCATTCTCATGGGTTTCCTTCAACATACCCAGCTCTGTGTTTAGACTGTGGCCCTCCTGGCGTGAGAGTTCCAGCTCTGTTTTGAGCGTGCTAGCTTCTTGGTGAGAAACTTCTAAGTCTTTGATGAAGTTTTGCACATCTCTCTGGGACATCTGATAGCATAGTCTCCAGTCAGGACTTGTTCTCTCTGATTCCATGTTAGCAATTGCGGTGTTGGCCTTATTCAAACTTGTCTTCAGCTCCTCCAACTCACTCCATAAGAGACGCTCTGTTTTCTTTAACTCCTCATACTCAAGTATAGCTGGGAGTATACACCTCTTTACCTCGGCGTTCGCTTCTCGCTCCCTATTCAATTGTTCCTGCAAGGCATCATAATCACGGTGGGCAGTTTGGAGTGCAGAAATTAAGGCCTCTTTTCCCTGGACCAAGAATTCAGCTTCCCTTTGCTCCTCCTTTTCCTTTGCCACCGTTCCTGTGACAATTCTGCCCATCACTCCGGTCTGCAGCACATCTCGGTGGCTTGCTGACGCCTGTTGTCCTGATATCGCAGGCTCAAGTGGTTCAGTCACTTCCTCTGTGACTTGACAAATATTTTTATTTTTCTTCTTTCTCTTTGTTTTATTAGTTCCAGAGACATCAGTGGTACTGGGCACACACACACTGGACACTTTTGCAGCTTTCATCTGCGGGTACGTCTCTCTTCTCGGGGCCACATATGCGTCGTCATCATAATCATCATATGGCCTGAAGGGACACTGTTTTGTATGGTTATGTACATTGCAAAACTGACACTTGACGGCGGCCATTTTAAATCCCCGTTTTTTTTTTTTTTTTCACACCCAACAAGGCAGACTTTCCACAACACATGTAAGTTGTACTTGCTTTACAATATTTGAACCTTCTGGGTTCTTCTTAGGGCAACTTCTTTGCAAAAATCCCTTTTCACTTTCTTTTTTACCAGACAGGGCAAACTTTACCTCACAGCACTTGCTAGCTGCAAATTCACTCGCTTCAGCAAAAGGCATTAGCTTTACACAGCAATCCTTTCATACCCATCGGGGCAAAATTTACACTCAGCGCTTGCTAGCTGTAACTTCCATGCTTCAGCAAAAATCATTTTTTTTTCCGCTTCAGTTTAGTGTCTCAACACATCTTCATCTACTGACCCCCAGAGGTGTAACATCCCACTTCTAACACCACCTGTGGCAAGACGGCCTCGCGGCAGGGTCAGTAAGACGCTTGACACGATGGGAAACTTTAAACACTAGTGGTTTATTAGCCACAACCAAAATAAGTACGGGTGCACTGTCCCTTTAAGAAACTACTTTCTTGCAAATTAAAGCCTAGTCCCGTTAGGGACACTAACTCACTTCTTGAGCCCTTACTAACAGGACAGCCAGCTAATCTGGTCATGCCCAAAACATGCTACACAAACGATAACCAATAAGCATAATAAGAATAAAGTCTTATCTGTTTCAGCTCCAACAGCAAACAGGAACACGGTTCCGGGGAGCAG
>NC_134494.1:3103016-3228497 GCF_040206685.1 Ascaphus truei
TTTGAAGGTGACACAAAAATATATTTTAAAATATAAAAAAATTGAGTATTGCACATTTAAGATATGTTTAATAGCTTTGCAAATGGAATCCAGACACACTAACTGGAAAATAGATATTTCATTTTCAAGCCTAGCTAAGTAAATGATATTGCGGTGATCAGAGGTGGATACTAAAGGTTCTAGTAAAGAAAGTGCAGAGGTGGCTGCACTTGCCTCCTCTAGGTAATAACCACATATTAACTAAAGATTCATAGCAAAAAGACTCAGTATTTTCCAGCATTACAAATACTGACATCCCACAATAAATAAAAAAAGCAGCATAACAAGCTCAACCTGATCTTACCTGGGCAGGAGCCATTAGGTGATGGGGCAAACCCGCACCCGCGGAAAATGAAGCAATTACATTAAAAAATATTCCATTAAAAAGTTCAAACAGGAGACTTCCGGTGCCGTCACCAGGCATGATCGTGTGAGAGAGTAACTCCCGAGACCCTCCGAAAAGAAAGAAAGGAGTAATATAGAGCCAACAACAGTAAAAGATATCACCAAAAATAAGGGAATCAACCCACCTCACAGCCAAGCCATGACTGGAAAGGGAAGCAAGCCTCAAAAACAGAGCGTCGCAATGTACTTTACCTCAACCCAGCGCTCGACGGACCACAACACTAACTCCCAAGATGGCACCAAAGCATGCGCGCCGGGTGAACAAGCACGGGACCCATCCCCCGCACTACAGGGAGATCCAGAAATGAATACAGGGGCCGAGGAATACCTGGAGCAGCTGTTTGCTAAAATGAGGCAGGAATTTCAAGAAGACTTGACCTCCGCAAGAAACTGCCTTAAGGCGGAAATTAACTCCCTTGCACAATGCACAGAGGGTATGGAAAACAAAATGGAGGATATCTGCTTAGCCCAATCCTCAGCAGAGGATGAGATCAACAGGCTAGGCCACGAGTTCAATGACTTGAAAGACCGCCTAGAGGATTATGAAAATCGAGACCGCAGGCAGACTGCAAATTTGTAATATATCTGAAACAGTCTCCACGGAAGGTTTTCGCCCGTACCTCTGTCACATGTTCCTTCTCCTGGTCCCGGAGCTCTGAGCTCAGGACATGGAAATAGATAGAGCCCATAGAACTCTGGGCCCCAGGTCTCAGGACCCCAAGAGGTGTAGAGACGGGATCATAAGGTTCCATTCATACACCACAAAGGAACGAATCATGTTCGAGAGCTGGATAAGGGAAGTATTAATTTCCAAAATGAAGTCTTACAAATTTTCAGTGACTTGTCCAGAGTCACTATCACAAAGCGACGTGAAATGAGGCCCCTCACCCAAATGCTAACTGTACAGAAGATTCGTTTTATTTATTTATAAAAATGTTTTACCAAGAAGTAATACATTGAGAGTTACCTCTCGTTTTCAAGTATGTGTTGAGCATAGAGTAAAGATGACAAATAATACATGGTTACAAATACAGTTACATTAAGTGAGCATGGTATACATTATATACAAGACATTGCATGCACAGTTAAAGATAATATATATTATAGGCGTATGAAACAGTTACAGACCAGATTAAAATGTGAGACCGCTTTAGTTTTCAAAGAACTTTGGTGGTGGCTGTGAGAGTCTCCGGTAGGTTGTTCCAGTTTTGTGGTGCATGGTAAGAGAAGGAAGAGTGGCCGGATACTTTGCTGAACCGTGGGACCATGAACAGTCTTTTGGAGTCAGATCTCAGATGATAAGTGCTGCATGTGGTAGGGGTGAGGAGCTTGTTCAGATAGATAGGTAGCTTGCCCAGAAAGTATTTGAAGGCAAAACAGGACAGGTGAACTTTGCGCCTAGACTCAAGTGATGACCAATCTAGTTATTTGAGCATTTCACAGTGATGTGTGTTGCAGTTGTATTGGAGAACAAAACAGCATATTGAATTGTAGAGGGAGTCGAACCATATGGCCAGTTATTTAAAACTAGTAACAGGAGTTAGGGTGGTGTTAGCGTTGGTTCTGATCAGGAGCTCAGTCACTGGAAGCTTTAAAAATTTAGTCTTGGTCCAAAATACCATTGTTACCGTCTTGTCAGTGTTTAAAAACAGTTTGTTTTGGAAAATCCAATTTTCGAGTCTCAAAGTCAGATTGAAATATGTGTTCAAGGTCGGAGAGGCTATGGCTGTAGGCATATAAGATTGTGTCATCTGCATACAAATGTATTGAAGCTTCCTTACAAGCTGTAGGAAGATCATTAATGAACACTGAGAAGAGTAGGGGCCCCAGAACAGAGCCTTGCAGGACACCAGAGGAGATATCCATGGGGTTAGTGTTAGAGCCTGAGATGGACACATGTTGGGATCTACCTGATAGGTAGGACTGAAACCAGTTTAAAGCATGTTTCCCTATTCCAGAGCTCTGGAGTTTGTTAAGCAGGATAGCATGATCAACAGTATCAAAAGCCTTTGCAAAATCTAGGAATAGATGGGGGTTCCCTTTCAAACTCGTGGTCCAGATCAACGGGAAATACAAATCAATCTCAAGAACAGAATGCCTTTATTCCTTAAGTCGCTGGGCTTGCCAGTCCCAGATGGGAGAGAAGAAACAAATGAAGAGCAGAGGATCTTCGGCTCCTCAGGACCCTCAAGGGCATCAGAGCACTTGGCAAGTCAGAAGAACCTAAAAACAGGCGACTGAAAATAAATAGAGTTCCCCTGAAAGGAGATTAAAAGAAAGAACAACACTGCGGGCAAAGTTTGTAATAACAATAATAATTTTTAAAAAAGTTACAGGTTAAAAGTTGCCTTGAACTTTCTACAGATGAGCTCGGGTAAACGTAGTTCCAAGTTAAAGTTCCCTCTCCCTGTTGCTAACAGCCTGGCTGGATGTGATCTACCTAGAGACACAGGTGGGAAACCTGAATGCACCTTACATACATTAGTTACATAGATTAGGTTGAAAAAAGACGTATGTCCAGCAAGTTCAACCTATGCTAAATTTAGACAACAGATACTTTTTCCTATATCTATACTTACTTATTGATCCAGATGAAGGCAAACAAAAAAAACCAAAGTCATATCATCCAATGATATCTCATAAGGGGAAAAATACATTCCTTCCTGACTCCAAGAATTGGGAATCGGATTAATCCCTGGATCAACATCCTTCCCATGTATACTAATTTGGTATATCCCTGTATACCTTTCCCATCTAAAAAGATGTCCAACCTTTTTTTGAACAAATCTATTGTATCTGCCATCACAGTCTCCATGGGAAATGAATTCCATATTTTATCTGCCATTATTGTAAAGAACCCTTTCCTTTGTTGCTGGTGAAATCTTCTTTCCTCCAACCTTAAGGGATGGCCCTGAGTCCTTTGCACTGCCCGTGGGATGAATAGCTCTTTTGAAAGCTCCTCGTATTGTCCCCAAATATATTTGTATATAGTTATCATATCCCCTCTTAGACGCATCTTTTCTAATGTAATTAAATCTAATTTAGCTAGTTCCATAATGTCTTTTCTTAGGATTGGTGCCAAAAATTGTACTCCATATTCAAGGTGTGGTCTTACTAATGCTTTGTAAAGGGGCATAATTATGTTTACTTCCCTTCCATCCATTGCCCGTTTGATGCAAGATAAGATCTGGTTTGCCTTTGCAGCTACTGCATGACATTGGGCACTATTGCTAAGCCTGCTGTCTACAAGCACTCCTAAATCCTTCTCCATCAAGGATTCCCCCAATATATCTCCATTTAATTTGTAAGTCGCCTTTTTATTCTTGCATCCCAACTGCATAACCTTACATTTATCTGTATTAAACCTCATTTGCCATTTACCTGCCCACGTTTCCAGTCTCTCCAAGTCCTTCTGAAGAGAAATTACATCCTGCTCTGATTCTATTACCTTACACAATTTAGTATCATCAGCAAAGATGGAGACTTTGCTCTCGATCCCAACCTCAAGGTCATTAATAAACAAGTTAAAAAGCAGGGGTCCCAGTACCGATCCTTGAGGTACTCCGCTCACGACTTTAGCCCAACCTGAAAAAGTTCCATTTATGACAACCCTCTGTTGTCTGTCCTTTAACCAGTTTTCAATCCAGGTGCATATATTATTACTGAGTCCAATTTTCTTTATTTTGTACACCAACCTCTTGTGTGAAACCGTATCAAAAGCCTTTGCAAAATCTAAGTAGACCACATCAACTGCATTACCCTGGTCTAAATTCCTACTTACCTCCTCAAAGAAACAAATAAGGTTAGTTTGGCAAGATCTATCCTTCATAAATCCATGCTGAATATTACTAATAATTTTGTTTTCCATTAGGTATTCCTGAATATTATCCCGTATTAAACCTTCAAGTAGTTTCCCTACTATTGAAGTCAGGCTTACAGGTCTGTAATTCCCCGGGTGTGATCTAGCTCCCTTTTTAAATATAGGCACCACATCTGCTTTACGCCAATCTTGTGGTACTGAGCCTGTGGAAATGGAGTCCTTGAATATTAAATATAATGGCTTTGCTATTACTGAGCTTAACTCCTTGAGAACTCTTGGATGTATGCTATCGGGGCCAGGTGCCTTATTTACTTTAATTTTTTCAGGTCGCTTATGAACTTCTTCCTCAGTTAACCAATTGGTCATTAATATGGAGGTTGTGGCTTCCTCCTGTGGCGCTACTATTGAACTTGATTCTTCCCTGGTAAACACAGAGGCAAATAATTTGTTTACTACCTCTGCTTTTTCCTTATCTTCAATAATCTGCCTTCCCATCTCACATTGAAAGGGTCCTATATTTTCTTTTCTCATTTTTTTGTTATTAATGTACTTAAAGAACTTTTTAGGGTTGACCTTACTTTCTATTGCAATCCTTTTTTCATTATCCAGTTTTGCTAATTTAATTGCCCTTTTGCAATTTTTGTTACATTCCTTATAATTCTGATACGATGTCTCTGTCCCTTCTGACTTAAAGAATCTAAACGCCTTCCTCTTCTTGTCCATTTCCTCCCCTACCTGTTTATTTAGCCACATTGGTTTTGATTTATTTCTTTTATACTTATAACCCAAGGGTATACACTGATAAGTGTGCTTTTCTAACAATGTTTTAAAGACTGCCCATTTATCTTCTACATTTTTCCCTGCAAAAACATCATCCATTGTAATACTACTAGATTAGACCTCAGTTTATTCAAATCTGCCTTTCTAAAGTTTAAAGTCTTTGTTGAACCCAAGTAATCTGTTTTTTGATCATTTATTTCAAATGACACCATGTTATGATCACTGTTACCCAAATGTTCCAGGACTTGAATATTTGTTATTACTTCTACATTGTTTGATATGACCAAATCCAGAACTGCCCCTCTCCTGGTTGGTTCCTCAATAATTTGGGTCATATAATTATCTTTAAGCACCCCCAAAAACCTGTTTCCTTTTGTTGTAATACGGATCTCATTGCCCCAGTCTATGTTTGGATAATTAAAATCCCCCATTATGCAAACGACCCAGTTTTGATGCCTTCTCCATTTGCAGAAGTATTTTAGCTTCCTCAATCTCACAGATATTTGGTGGTTTATAGCATATTCCCACAAACATTTTCTTTATACTTTTACCTCCACTGCTAATTTCTATCCACAAGGTCTCTACATTTTCATCATTCCCTTCATAGACATCATCCCTTATAATAGGTTTTAGATCTGGTGTAGATATTAAAGTGTATATGTATGGTGTAGTGATTATATATTTGTTTTACATTAAAGTGTATATGTATGGTATTTTGGATCTGTTCTGAAAATGCAGACTCCATCTGCTATGCTAATAGGTCACGAAGGGCAGCCGGCTTATTGAACCTAAGCACTGTGATCAAAAGTTAACTGCATTGATTGTTTACACTAAGTACTAATCAACAGACCAAGTACTAATCAACAGACTCTGCCACTCTAATTGTTACCTGAGGGTGGAGAATCATCAAACTGGAGTGGTTTGTAAGT
This sequence comes from Ascaphus truei, assembly GCF_040206685.1. Classification (NCBI taxonomy): domain Eukaryota; kingdom Metazoa; phylum Chordata; class Amphibia; order Anura; family Ascaphidae; genus Ascaphus; species Ascaphus truei. The sequence goes on from NC_134494.1 coordinate 3,108,990, forward strand.
GTTATGTCTACACCTAGAAACAATGCAGATACTTCATTTGGTAGACTGGTCGTCGCCCCTGATTTAATTATGGGGCTACCCATAGAGTCCCAGTACACATGGGCTAATTAGCTGGGGGGCATGGGTTAATCTGTGTCTCCATGTTAGGGATTGGATACAGATAATTGTTCACCAATAGTCTGTATTCAATGTTAAGAATAGGGTTACACAGGTATATAAACTGTGTCAACCCTACAGTTTTTAGTTGTTCTTCTGATTCCACCTGGAATGTCACCGGATTGCTGGAGAATTGCTAGCTGATACTTCTCCATTCCTCAACCCTAAGTAAGTGTTACCTTCTTGCCTGTTAATTGTACTATATTGCTGTGTTCACCTTATTTAAGGAATAAATTATATTTTATTATATCTGAGCCTCGTTTAGTTCAACCCAGATATTTGGTGTTCATTATATCTTGTCATAAGATTGTGTAGAATAACCTCCTATGGCGCTGAGGATAGGAAATGGAATAAAGTCTTGTGCAATGGTTTCCTTCTTGTACTAGGAACCTCAGAGACGGAGACAAGAGATAAACAAAGAACACCACAATAGTGTATTACCCTTTGGACAATAGATAATGTGATGGATAAGGTATAAAGAGCATTTATTAGTTAAAACAATTGTTAATACAATTGGAGTAAAACATGTATTATGCTAATAAACAGTAGATCAATCTCCTGCTGAGTAAATGAGATAAGCTCCCAAGCGCTTGTGCTTAAGGAAGCTATGTTGCTCCGCCTTTGGTAAAAACTGAAATCCTACTCACCGTCCATGAGTAGGACATGTGCAATGGTTCGGGGTCTTTTGCCAGGACAAACCGCTCGCCGTGGGGTGCAGATCTCCTGCAATGCTCGTGGTCTCGTTGCCAGCAGAGTTTCTTCCAAACGTCTCCTGCCGCTGACGTCACCGCCTGGTAAGCACAGCTACGGTGTCCCTGGATGGCCACAAACCTTCCTACGCGTTTCAAAACTCCAATTGATGGGTTTCTTCGTCAGGGATGTTTGCTGCATGGGAATGTGCCTCCTGTGAGCTTTATTCCCAACTTGGGACAGGATCAATCTGAGCAGCTTGTGTCTGTCTGTCAACACTCTTCTGTCTTCTCTCTGTGCCTGAGAGAGAGACTCTAATAATATATGTTTTACTCCAATTGTATTAACAATTGTTTTAACTAATAAATGCTCTTTATACCTTATCCATCACATTATCTATTGTCCAAAGGGTAATACACTATTGTGGTGTTCTTTGTTTATCTCTTGTCTCCCTCTCTGAGGTTCCTAGTACAAGAAGGAAACCATTGCACAAGACTTTATTCCATTTCCTATCCTCAGCGCCATAGGAGGTTATTCTACACAATCTTCTCATCTGGTTGGAAGATACCGGATCAACTTCCCGGGCAGCTCAAGGACTACCTTCATCATAGACTATCACAGGTTTTGTTCTATTGTTTGTATCACTGTATAATTTGGTTTACACAAGCGCTAAATTGCACTTTTTTTTTTACCACTTTGAGTATATCTTGTCATAAGTTACCGTGACACCCTGTTACAATGTATTATCACCATGTAAGTGTCTGCACCACACACACACTGGGGCTTAAGGGGTTAATGAGCTACAGTTTTAGGAAAATACAAATAGGTGTGGTGTCTTTTCAGAAACATCTGTGCTTCAAAAGGCTTGATTGAATTTGGGTGTGAAAAGTACAGAGGGGGTTTGGTGTATGTTAATACCTAATTTGCAGGCCAAGTGTATATGCTGGTAGGGACAGCTAGTCCCCAGGTCTGGAGCATTGGGTGTGACATATAGCACTGGTGACAAACGTTCTCTACACAGGAGGCCCAGCTTCAAAGCATTTCTTGACAAGGTGTTTTATGGGGGCCAGGGGTGCACTACATAAGTAGATATCAGAATGAGTGACCTTATTAAATATAAGAATCTCATGAGACATCCTCTGCTGAACATGCTAAGAGTTACATATTTGTACCCGTGGGACCGAGTCGCAAATAATGATTACAGACACATGACGCCTAGCAGGTACTAAGAGACAGATATTAATATCTCTCTTAATTTTAGTATTACACAGTAATATTTAGTCTCATTGGGAGCGTCATGCGTGCCGGAATGTATTCATATGTCTCTCGTGCCAGTAAGTATTACTGAACTGAAATTATGAAGTTATTTAGATAGGAAAAGCAGTTTTTAAACGTCCTTGGGTGGGAGTTTTACTCTGGGGTAAGACTGTCAACCTCACCACTGATTTATGACAGGAGCTGGGTTCAGGTTGTGTTCAATGGGTTAACACTGTTCCCACGTTAGAGATTGGGTGCAGATAATTGTTCTCCAATAGCCTGCACTCAATAGTAATGATAGGGCTGAAAAGATATATAATCTGATGTCAGCCTACACTCATTGTCTTCTTTATACCAACTGATTGACGCCTGATTGCTGGAGAATTGCTATTTGATTACTTCTTCATTCCAACTCACTAAGTAAGTGTTACCTTCTTGTTTGTTAATTGTATATCTTGTGTGTTCACTTTTTCAAAGAATAAACTATATTTATTTATATCTCAGTCGTGTTCAGTTCAACCCAGGTATTTTTGGGTGTATATTATACCTTGTCATAAGTTACCGTGACACTAGCACATTTGGTTTTGAAGCAGAATACCTTCCCTTCTTTGAAATCTAGAGTCACGAATAAACCTTTTGTGTTTTCTCTTTGATTTCAGTTGGCAGTCTTTCCAAATTCAGTTTAAGTTTCTTCTCTAGACCCTCAAAATCAGGATGTTTATTCCATTTATCAATTTCTGTCAATTTCTTCATTAGTGGTGTCAAGTTTCTTAGTCTCTAAATCAATAAGTTGTCTCATCAGACTTTTAGAGCATTGGAGCAGGGCTTTCTCCCATGATTTAATTAACGTTTCATCCAGGATTTGGTGGGAGGTTGGCCCTCCACTCCATAGGAACAAGCTCAAATTTGATGTAGTTTTCGAGGCTTGTAACCTCCTACAAGATCCTGGTTTGTTGTCTGTATGTCCTATCAAGGTCAAGAAAATAGTTTCTAATGTCCACAACCTTGATATTTTCCATAGGGGTCACATTGGTTGAGAATATATTTTGAGCCTCCTTTTTCCAGGCACTGAAATCAGATTTAGATGCTAGAAAACCCATCATTTCTAATGTATGTGTATATACCGTATGAAGGGTAATATTGTTTGAACACCAAGGTATAGAAGCTATAAAGTAATTTCTGGGGAGCCGGTAGATATAGAAAAGGGACAAGATGTCCCAGAAACAATATATTTATTTATTAACCTACCGCTCAACCTCACTAAATATTATTATTTATACTAAGAAATAATAATAAGTATAAATGTAAAGGGTTAAATATCAAGGTGCATCTAGAGGATGCATGTACACAAAATTGATCTACAAAACGGGGTGAAAAAAGCCCCTAGTTACTGGTTTTCAACCATTTCAACCTCTGTGCTCAGTTGCTGAGGCACCCCTACAACAGGACTGGGTCATGATAAAAAACACAAAAGACAGACAGTCAGAGGGGGAGGGACACTGAGTCAGAGGGGGGGCACTGAGTCAGAGGGGGGGCACTGAGTCAGAGGGGGGCAGGGGAGTCAGAGAAAACAAACACCCACCCACCCAAAACAGAACAAATACACACAGGACAGACACAGACTCACCTCTTGTCTCCTGCCCATGCTGCTTCCTCCTCTTCTTGGCCACACCCCACAGGCTCCTCACACCTTCTCCTGATTGGCTGCTGCTGGGTAATGCAGCCAATCAGTATAGAGGAAACTACCCAGCCCCCTAACACCAGTCCTGCTCTAGGAAATTCGGTAAATCCCACGGAACCCTTCTGATGCTCCCAGGGTGTTGCGGAACCCCAGTTGGGAAACGCTGCCCTAGTTATTTGCCCTCATTGAATCCTGTATAATGGATATATTAATCCAGAGATGGTAATTTTCCTTCACTGTGCCTACCTGATAGGTCATAAGAAAAGTGGAGGTGGACCACCGAGGACAGGGTTCTTCACAGAGTTATAATAAATTAAACTTTAGTTACATCATAATCAATCACATCAATAACAATGTGAAAAATACAATTTACAGTGAATAATATGAAATCTTAAACCCCTGGTGGGGAGGTAGCTGTCTGGGTAGGTAGGGGAGTGTGTTCAATATACAGCACTGACCAACGGAGATCTATACAGGGTTAGAGGTATTACCCTGATTTAACCATGTTATCGTTTAGCAACTGTGCACATGTACAGAGACAGCGAAAATAAGAGATACAAGTATTATGACATTCATATAGTCCCAATATCCATCTAGAGTATATATAATTTAATTTGATCTGGATATAGGATACATTTTATTCCCAGGTTACTCTTGATGTGATTATTGGTATAGGTATATACTGTATTATCATTAATAATGCTGATGATTGATCAACATGTTTAGTTGTTGAGCAGGTATCAGATCAAACGTACTTAGAAATATCCCATAAGTGTCTTATTGGGGTATATCACCTGCGGCCTATTGGACATATAGTAACATATAAAATGCAGTTCCAGTTTGGCATATACTATAAATATATCCTCTAATTACCCACTATTTTATCTAAGAATTGTGAAACCTGCATCGATTTCTTCTTTTTTTGTGTGTGTTTTTTTTTTTGGCTTCATCCTGGCTAGTTCGCTGGACTGTAAGCAAAACAAATCTAAGTGCAACAATTATGCAGAAATTAGAATTGTAACATGTATCATGCATAATGTTCATTGTTTTATTTCTTCTTCCTTTTTGATATACTTTGGCATCTTTTCTGGATTCTGTTTGCTGCCATTAATAACAACCATTTATCAGACAGGACATACTGTACAAATTATTATAGATTGTGTTGCCTAATATTTGAGCAAACTCAGGAAGATAAAGAAACCAAATTAGAAGCACCCTGTTACCATACTGGATGACTAATGACAATATTAAAATATTTTATTTAAATATGGATAAAATAAAGGGCATTAAAAAACAATTACATTTCTCAATGGCACACAGCTCTAGAGTTGAAGAGGTGGGTGGCGCTAGAAAAGGAGATCTGTGCGCCTATTGAGCAACGGAACTTAATCTGGTTTCCTAAAAAGATTTATAAACTAGTACAAGAACCGCTACCCTCAATGACCAACTCACAAGCAGTTTGGGAGGCCACAAAATATAGATGCTCGTTGACCACCAGACAGTCATTAATGACACCCTTATTCGGAAACCCAGACTTTGCTCCGGGTCTGGATAGCAAGACTTTTCAGATTTGGAAACAAAAAGGATTATTGAGACTCAAGGATCCAGAGGGTAGAATCACTATAAAAACATTTGACCAAATGAAATCAGACAAAGACATTGAAAAATACAGAATTTCTTAAGATATCTCCAGATCTGTGCATTCTACACTAAATTTAAGCAATGCCCCCCACTGACTAATTTCAAAACGCGCTGCATTCTGGAAACAGATGCAAAGGGACTAAGCTCTCGGATATACGGGGAGGTGGTCTGTCCTATGGCAAATCGGTCAGGTAAACTAAAATACTTGTCCCAGTGGGAATCGGACGTAGGTGATACTTTGGAGGATGACGAATGGGAAAAGATTATAGGAGCAGCGGCCAAAAGCTCAATATGCACAATGTTAAAGGAGAACGCAAATAAGATAATGATGAGGTGGTATCTCACACCTTTTTTTAGCATGTTCTTGTATAGCGCTGCTAGTTTTACGTAGCGCTTTACAGAGATATTTTGCAGGCACAGGTCCCTGCCCTGTGGAGCTTGCAATCTATGTTTTTCATGCCTGAGGCACAGGGAGATAAGGTGACTTGTCCAAGGTCACAAGGAGCCGACACCGGGAATTGACCAGGTTCGACTACTTCAAACTCTGTGCCAGTCAGTGTCTTTATTCACTGAGCCACTCCGTCTCCCACTAAAACTATCAACATTTGTCCCTGGTTACTCACCATTGTGCCCTAAACAATGTGGAGAGCAAGCAGACTTGTTGCATATGCTGTGGTCTTGCCTTCGGATATCCCCTATCTGGGAAGAAATCAGGGTTTGGCTGGAGAGGATATTGGGCCTTGAAATTCCGGTGGACCCCTGGCTTTTCCTTCTAAACAAACCAGTTAGTGACTAGCCAGAGGGGAAAACAAATTAGTTGCACATTTTGCAACAGCTACGAGGTGTGAGATTGCAGCATTATGGAAATAGCTAGAAATTCCATCAATTGACAAAATTAGAAACAAAATTTGGTTTGTCTGCCAGATGGAGAAATTAACAGGTTTGATTAATGACTCTGGCTCTAAATTCCAAAAAGTCTGGTATCCTTGGCTTTCCCAGAAGAGCATCCCAGGGGTGAATAATGCCACAGCTTGGCTTTAATAGATCAAAATGCATTCTCCTCTGACAGTGGACTAACCGGGGAAGAGAGGAGAAACGAACTTGAAGTTTAACTCAGGCTAAAAACTGATCCGCGCAGAAGAAGTGGCTCCAGAGAGGCAATGAAACAAGGAGATCGCAAGAGAAAATAAGGGTACAAACTTCAGACCACGACCCCCTCTTTCCCTTACCAACCCTATCTGTGTGATGTATATTTATTCTGTGTTCGTCCAGATTTAGTGTAACCATTTATCAGTGTTTCATGCTTTAATAAGATATATGAACCACCAGGGTCACACTTAAAAGTTGAGTTTATGTTTTGCATGTGCTGAGAAAATCAATAAAATTTTAGTTGAAAAAAAAACAAAACAATTAAATAACGCACTGTAAATCCAAGGAGGAGTTGATGAACTCCGGATAATGAGCAGTGCTGGATATAGTATATAGATATATACTAATTATCCTTAGATATAATTTTGTAGGAAGGAAATATCACCAAGAGAAGGAGGGCATGATGACCATGAGTAGAGTGCCTGAAGGTAGATAGGATTAATGCTAGGAGAGCACTGTAAGTGAAGCAAACAGCCACTGGGGGGTCCTGTGTGTACAGTAGGCAATCTGAGCAAAGATTTTGGGTAAATAGCAAAAAATGGTTGGAATCCTGTGAAGGAGACCACAGCTAGACGGTATATAATTAGCACAGTGGTATACACATATGTAGTAAAGTGTGGGTGAGCAGGGATCTCAATGAGCAGATCGGTGCAAACACTGAGTCAACAGGCACTATTAATATTGAAATCCCCCATGAGAAAAAACCCATAATACGTGGGCAATCTGAGTGTGTAAGCAAAGATCTAAGGTATAGATCAGTGATTGTACTATGACAGCGTAATGTTGTTAGCTGATTAAGGTGGGAGTCCTGAGAAGGAGACCCCACACTAATATATATATATATATATATATATATATATATATATATATATATATATATATATATATATATATATATATATGGTAAATGCGTGTGAGCAAGGATCTCAAAGGGCAAATCTGTGCAGACACTAATTGATATGAGCATTTTGCTAATAGAATAATTAGCACTGTTGGGAACTCCTACAGTAGGTAAAACGAAGGAGACCGCAACAAAATGATACAGAGTCTGAAAGTATAATTTGCCATACACTCTAAGTGAAAAGAAAAAGCATATAATCACAAATGTATTAATATACCAATAAATGGTAGGAACTAGGCACCTATGGGAGTAGGTATAGTAAACTCCCAGCAAATGTTGAGTCCCAAATGGAAGCCTGGGGTGTAATATAGTATGGTATAATTGCTAATATATTTAAGTATAATATCCCATATATTGCAGCGGTATATATAGAGCGGCAGAGCCACAACAGGGGCAGAGGTTTAGGATATGCCCACAGTAAGTCCAGAGAACATAGGTGCCTAAATAAATATATCCCCCCCTTCCAGGGAGGCGCTCTGAGAGACCATCGGGTCAATTATAGAGCTGTATGAAGTGCAGGACCCAGGCTAACGCAACTGCTCTCCGTGTGCAATTGGAGCCCAGCGCATGCACAATTGCTGAGGTGCCGACGCACGTTTCTCGAAAAACACTGTCAAGGCCAAGTAAGAGGGGATGTCCCATAGCAGCAGGTGAGTTTAAATAGTGGCGTCTAAAGTGATTTGCCTCAATTAACCCTTTGTGTTCCATATGCATGCGCAGCGGTAGTGGACTCGAGTAAATAACAGATGCTGTATTAATACCTATTCTCTTGCAGTATGGTACTGCTGTAGGCACACAAAATAACTTTACAGAACTGGCAATTGTATAGTCAGTAGTGCATGACTTTATTGCCATATTGTATATTGATGTAACTGTAGATATGTGTATAGTAAAATGACAACACAATCTGTAAATGTTATTGATCACCTACCTCTAATCGTAGAGTGGTGATTATGAGGGCATGATAAAGCCACTCAGGATTGAGTGAGGGAAAGGGAAAGTAGATATGTGAATCCATATACTGCATTTACTGTCCCTCATATACAGTACATGACAAGGTGTGAACTGTACTGCCGGTGAATAATTGTCACGCTTGTGCTCCTACACACAAGCCGAGGGAAAGGAAGGGATCCAATAGCGAGGTGGTTAATCCGCAGGAGAGACGAAAGGGAGTGAGTTGCTGCGCAGCTGGGGATCAGTAGATGAAGTCACGTGAGCGCGCCGCGCGCATGAGTGCGTGACGTGTCCGGAGGTGCAGAGCCAAGCTCAGAGACACGACTAACCCAGCTGCATGTGTGCGCATGCTCTGACAGCAGAGCGGGGATGCACGTGTTCTCAGGCACCAACGTGGGGAAAAGCCAACGCTTCAGCACAGGAGTCTGGAACGGGAACCAGGAACATGGAAGGATCTGGGGAGGAAAGAGTCCAGAGCACAAGGTCACAATAGAAATGTTACTTGGAGGACGTCCAGCCTCCTTAAAGGCATAGTGCCAGTAACAGAAGAGTGCAGCAAATACTAAGTTCAAAGTAAGGGTTCTTTAGTTAAATACTTTGGCCAAGGTATTGTAAGCCTGCTACCACGTCAAGGTAAACCCTAATCAGCAGGTCCCGACGGTAAACTAACCTCAGTTGTAAATGAGTGACTGTCCCAGTCTTCCGGAATCCAAAGGAGATGAGTAAAGGTCCCAAGGAGGTCCAGGCAGGAACAGCATGCGATGGTAGTACTAGCAGGAACCAGGGCAGGCAGCAAATGACTAATATCAATGAGAAAGTCAGAGAGAGGCTTACTTCCTGTCAAGAAGAAGAGGGCAGGAATTGCCAGAAAGCAAGATGGCGTAGGAAGCTTCCGAATACTTAGACACAGGATCTTGACTCGCAGCTAGAGGGCGGCGATCAGAAATTAAACAGGTAAGGAAGGAACATGCCGCAGGGGGCGTGTTCCACGCATCGTAACAATAATGTAATCACCGGTCATAGTGGGTACCAAATTAACGAGCAAGTTCGAAATAATAAATGCATGTGAAGGTCTGTCTATCCCATGAACCAGAAACGGAGGTCAGAATGCACTGATTCCGTAGTAGGAAGAAAGTATCTGAAATGAAGCTAAATATACACCAAGACTGCTGTGGACAATGCACTTAATGGTAATATAGGTGGGATGCCTGTGAGAGGTCAGTTTAGATAAACAGGGTAAAAACCAAAAAAAACAAAACCCTAATTTAGCCCACTCGGTGACAAGGTTCTCAAGGTGGATATCCACCGTGCTTATTTCAGAAGTAATTTTGTATCCCAGTCACCGCTTCTTGAGAATTGGTCAATGCCTAGGAATTTTATGGCATTTTGGTCACCATTATGGCATTGACTGGTAACAGAGTGCTTCTAATTGGGTTCCTTTTTCTTCCTCAGTTTGCTCAGTACAATTACCCACTCAGCACCGTTACCTTCCTACTCTTTAAGATGACTGCAGGGGATTCTATCTAGTATCTCACATGTCCCAATATTTGTCAAGGTACTTTTTGTCATTGTTTTATCATTATTTCTTCCCATTTCCACTTAAAATTTCTTATTTTTAAAAGAATTAGCCTTTTCCATCCTGATCTCAAACCTTATGGTAAAATACTCCAGTTGTTTACATCTTGGACATATATTGATCATTAAAATGGATTTTCCAGTTGATTGAAGTTTTATTTCAAATAAAGAACCTTTACTATCCACCTCTAATCACTGCAATATCATTTACTTACCTAGGCTTGAGAATGAAATATCTCTTTTCCAGTTAGTGTTTCTGGATTCAATTTGCAAAGCTATTAAACATCTTAGTACTCAACTCAATTATTTTATTTTGTAAAATATATTTTTGTTGTCACCTTCCAATAAACTTCTTAAATCTGTACTGTGACTAATCTTTATCATGTTATATATAAAGGTTTATTAATCAAAACAACATCAACATGTTGGGCTAATTTGTGCTGTATTATTTAATAATAGTTTATTTATTCACAATTTGAAGAGTCCAGTGCAGGTAACAATATCTCCTAGGAGAATTTCCTTTATACTTAACTTGACTTTTATACTGTGAGGAATCCGCTCCTGGGTTTTGGCTGGAACTCATCCTTGCAGAGCTGTGGAGTTTCCAGCCCAACCCTCCCTGCTCCTGCAATCAATAATCACCTGTTCTGGACTCTCACTGCAGTCTGCTTCATGCTGCTTGCTATGCAGCTCTGTCCCTATTGGCTGCCCATGCTATTTAGGGCCAGCCCTTCCCCACAGGAGGCGGCTAAGCATAATCCTAGTTCTCTTGGATGTAACTGTGTTTGCTACAAGCTCCTGTGGCCTGGCTGTACTTCCTCCTTGCAGAGGCCTTCGTTGCCTGGCCTAACTTGGGCCAATCTGTTCCTGTGCTGAAGCGCTGGATCCCCAGTGCTAAGCTTCATAGCTCCTGTGGCCTGGCTGCATTTCCTCCTTGTAGAGGCCTTCGTTTCCTGGCCTACCTTGGGCCAATCTGTTCCTGTGCTGAAGCGCTGGATCCTCAGTCCTAGCTTCTTAGTTCCTGTGTGTTACGATTGTGCTCGCCACAAACCGGGACCGGACCGCGGGGCTAAGGTAGGGTTATATAATCATGACCTTAGTCCGCGCAGACTGATCCGGAGTGCGCAGTTCGCAGTCGTACGTAGCAGGGTCGGGACTGGAGAAGGTAGCATCATCAGTGGACAAGCCATGGTCAGGACAGGAGAGATCAGGGTAAACGTTATTCAAGCAGGAGTTCTGCAACAGGTAATCAGAAGTTCCCCGCTTCAGCTTAGGAGCGTGAGCGCGGGCGTGGGTTCTGTGCGTGCGGCCACCATGGCCCATGCTACTGCTCTCAGGAAGGGAAAGGCAGACCGGAGTGGGCACACCACCAGGCAGCACTGGTAAACCAGTGCTTCAGCGCAAGAGTCCAGAGCGGGCCTGTGCAAGGAGAGAGAGAGCTACAGACCTCAGGACTCGTAGACCGGCCTCTACTAGGGAAGGACAGCCGGCCTCAGGAAACTGGAAGCTGAAGTACGCACTGGAGAATCCTCCGCTTCAGCACAGGAAACCCGAACACGGCCTCTGCAATGGAGAATGAGCAGCAGGCCCCAGGAACCAGTAGATAGGCTCTGCAGTAGAAGGATAGCAGGCCTCAGGAAACAGGGAGCTGAAGTTAACATGAAGAGTACTCCGCTTCAGCACAGTAGACAGGAACAGGCCGCTGCATGAGACTAGCAGCCGGCCTCAGGAAACAGAGATCTGAAGTTAACATGAAGAGTACTCCGCTTCAGCACAGGAACAGGCCGCTGCATGAGACTAGCAGCCGGCCTCAGGATACACAGGATAATCAGGAAATACAGGCATCTGCATGAAGACTAGCAGCAGGCCTCAGGAACTAGGGAATAACAACTAGAGAGGTTAATACATACACAGACAAGCCAAGGGCTTGTGGCAGAACACTTGTGACATTCAGGAAGGACTATGCTCGGCAGGGAGCATTGTGGGAAGGCTGTCTTTAAAGGTCAGTGAACCAATAGCAGAAGGGGCGTGTGACAGCATAGCTTTAATGAGTGAACCCAGGGTGGAGCTGCAGTGAATATCAGGAGCAGTTTTCCAGGACTGCACAGGTCTGTGAGGCAAGGTAAGCAGTTAACTGATGTGTGGATTCCTTACACTGTGGCCTGCTGCATTCCTCCTTGCAGAGGCCTTAGTGCTGCCCTACCCCTGTCCTCCTTACAGGGGCCCTTTCTACGCTCAAGCACCTCCGCTCCAAGTTCCTGTTTCCTATGCTGAAGCGCCACGCACCTGCCTTCCCGTTGCCGACCCTCGCTTGAATCCTCGACCACCGCTCCTGTGCCGCCTGCCTTGACCCTAGCCTGGATAACGTTTACGCTGCTTTCTCTAACCCTGACCCGGCTATGTTTGACTACGGACTGCGCAACACAGAACCGGCTTCGTGGTCTAAAGTCTGTGTTTACCCATCCCCACCTCGGCCTTGCGGTTCGGTCCCGGTTTGTGGCGAGCACGACCATTACATATACCATGCAATTATTTCTTATAAGGCATTCAACATGAGAGTGCCACCAACTTCTATGTTTTATTTATGTGTGTGTATATGTGTATGTGTGCGTCTCTGGTTTTAAATATATATTGCCATGCTCAGTAGCAGTCCTCTTTGATACCTATACGCATATATATATATATTGTGGTTATTTTGGGGGTTCAATATGAGCTTATATGGTTTCTGTATGATATATATATATGTGTATATATAGTGCAGAATAAATGAGTTCTTCAGTATTAGGTGATACCTTTTTTTATTGGACTAACAATTTATGTCATAGGACAAGCTTTCGAGAGTTCTCCTCTCTTCAGGTCAAGCAATACTGATATACAAAGGATTCTATGGCTAAAACAGTGTAGAGAAACAATCTATGTGAAACAATGTAGAGAAAGTTGCACTATCGCAACTGGACTAACACGGCTATTTTCTGCTTTATATATATATTTTAAGCAAAAGATGGCACTGTGTGCTCATTTGCATGTCACTTCCCAGAATCCCTTTATGCAGTGGAAGTACTGTGTGCTGGGTGATAATGGTGAAAGGCAGGGTTGCAGACCTAAGACATGCACATGAGCATACAGTAATATTTCCATTTGCAATATGCTTTACTGTGGAGGGTTTTTGTCACTTTTTTTACCCACCATAACTTAACATGTGTGTGTTTGTGTGTGTGTCATGCCATTGTCACTTGATAAAGACCAATATGGTCGAAACGTTGTGTTGGCTCAATAAATGAGTTTAATTTGCTAAAACCCGTTGTGCCCTATGTTCCTTTATTCATGTGTGTGTGTGACGCCTCACAGCATGCACGGACACCACCGGGGACGGTTCTTCTTCTATGAGGTGAGTGAAATTTGATTTTATTTCTAATTTTTTCAGGAATTCGGCTTCTTCATCCAGGGAATGCATGGCTACAGCCCGGCCACCCTTGATAACAAGTAATCCGAACGGCAAAGTTCAGTGGTAGCAGACGCCATTTTCCCTCAGGATACTGGTCACCGGCTGTCCTCAATTACTTTAATGGCGGCATTCCTGGTAACAGGGAGGAGCCTAAGGAGACGCCAGCCTGCCTTTACACTCAGTCCCGTGTGAGAACGGAAGCGGTGACGTCACCGCGCTCACACCGGAGCAACGCGAGATACACGCGGCTACCGGCAAGGACTACCAGGGACTGGTGTTTGCTGCTGGACAGCCGGGTCGGGCGCTCCTATTGATTTTAAAACTCACTGTGTTTGTGAGTACTGCACCGACACACTTTATTCGAGCAAATACCCGGTATGTACCTGGCAGATACCTGGAATGCGCCACTCCTCACCTCTGACAAGCCCCGTTGCATATGCCTTCCCAGCCTGGGTTCATGCCTGGCTGATGGGCGGCTGATCTGTTAAATGATAATGATTAGGATTTAATAGGCTGCAATGCTTCGCGTGTCTACCAGATGGCATAAATTCTTGAATTGTAATGCAGTATATATATATATACTGTGCAGTATTGCAGCCAGCGGGAATAAAATGCTTCAATCCCTGCTTGAAAAATAATCCAATGCACTCGGGCAGAAAACAGTCACAAACCTCAATACACCCGGGTATACCCGAATTCGTGGGACTAGCCAAGCTCGAATAAAGTGTGTCGCCAGTGTATATGTCTGTTCGAGTTTTGGAGTTATTTAAAGGTGTTTTAGATATTGCGCAATCCTCTGTTCCTTTTTATCCCTGTTTGGAATCACACACATAGGAACACGAGGGCGGAGACAGATGACATCACTGAGAGAAGGATATTCCACCTGAGCCCATCCAGACACAGTGCATCACGTGGGGTTCGTGTTAGCCTGGAAAGCCTGGGTTTGGAAGATTACAGATTCTCTCCACTGCATGCTGCCTGCTTTGTATCTAGTAAGTAGGCACTATTTGAAGCTGTGGCGATGAAGTCTCCGGGAAGCGCAATATATGTAAAAAGAATAGAAGAATAAAATAGTGATAGTGTAATATTGTTAAGATAAAGTTAGTGAACTCAAATAGTGATGACACTGCTCTCTAAATATATACTCACAAACGTGTGAGGTTTTGCAGGCACATAAAGGTATCTTTTAAGGCGTTCACTCAGTCACCAGGAGATGCAGAAATCAATGTTTCCCCGTGTATATGGACTCCCAGGAACCTTATTTAAAAGATACAACTGGACATAGTGCAGACCGTATGTATAATTTATCAAAAGTAAATAAAACAAGTTACACTCACATTGTTTCAAATACAGGTAAGCATTTTAGATCTCAATGGATCTCTCCGGCCGGGTGGATGGTATCTCCGCTTCCCCTCTCTCGTGGCGTGCGTTCCACCGGTGCGTTCCAAACACCGAAAGTGATGTCATCCGCCGCGTCCACTTCCTGGGGTTCCAGCCGTCTCAGGGATAGAGCGTCACTCTATGCGTTTCACCATATAGGTTTCATCAGGAGTGACATTCTATTGCTTAGTGGGGATATATATACCCTCAATTCTATTCTCATTGGTTGGTAGTTCACCTGATTCTATTCACGTTAATCATAGATATTTAAGGCTATAGTGAGAATGAAACGAGACTATCTCTGTAAAGCATATGTTCTGTAATCATCTATTGACAATATTAAAGTGCAAGTAACAAACATTTGATACAATTAATTATAAAACATACATTTTTATACACTTGGTTTAAAATACATAGATTTATTTTGTCCTCAGACCACATTTAACAATAAAATTTTAAAATGGTTATAAAATCAATTTTGAAACTTAGATAAAATGTTAAAATTACTACAATGTAATATTTAAACAGCATTATTAAAAACAGGTAGTCAAAGGGAATGTTCCCTACTCTAGGGGGATATAGATGGAAAGTGCATAACATTAATCATTCTTGGTAAAGGCAATTTCTAAAATGAGAGTAAAAACAAAGAATTAGTTCATTTAAAATCACAAAAAAGGTTTCAAATCGAAATCTAGGTTCAAACCGGACGGGAACATAGTTTTTAGTTCATACATCCAGAATGACTCTCTTTTGATCAATGCTGTGTGTCTGTTTCCCCCTCTCCAATGGGGCATAACTTGCTCTATTGCTTTGAATTTTAACCCTTTAGGGTCCGCGTTATGTGCCATTAGAAAGTGGTTTGGAACACTATGGGTTGTCATTTTCCTTTTTATATTCCCTATGTGTTCCAAAATACGTGTTTTCAAGGGTCTAATGGTTTTCCCTATGTATTGTAGACCACACTCGCATTCGATCAAATATACAACAAAGTTGGATCTACAGTTTAAATGTTGTTTTATATTATATACCTTCTTAGTAATGTTGGACTGGAAGGTATTTGTAGTTTTACAACTGTAATGGCAGGCTGTGCAAAATTTACAATCAAAAAACCCTTTAGGGGGTTCTAACCACGTGGGGGTTTTTTATATTTGGGGAACCCCTCAAGGCGCTAGGTGCTACTAATTTCTTTATATTTGGTGCTTTTTTATACACCATTTGGACTCTATCAGGTAAAGAGGTACCTATGATGGGATCATTCTTTAGAATCGACCAGTGGTTATTCAGTATGTTATTTATTTTGTATGCATCCCTATTATATTGGGTAATGAAGGGTACTTTTAAATTGTCATCTCCACTAGATTTTACCTTAGGAGTTAACATAGACTCTCTTGATACTTGTCTTGTTTTATCCAATGCTTTTTGTATAACATTGGGTTTGTAATTCCGTTCTGAAAACTTTCTGGACAATATAGTAGATTGTTCTTCATACACCTCATTATCAGTGCAATTTCGTTTAATTCTGCAGTATTGGCCGTATGGAATATTGTTTATCCATCTGTTTAGATGGCAGCTTGACTGCAGGATGTAATTGTTTGCGTCTACATCTTTGAAGAAATTTTTTGTCTTAATAACATTATTTTCAATGTATATTGTTAGGTCCAGAAAGTTAACAGTGGTCTTACTAAAAGTGGAAGTAAATTTAAGGTTTAGATCATTATTGTTTAGATACATAAAAAATGTGTCCAAATCCTCCAGTGAACCCTTCCAAACAAAGACAATATCATCAATGAACCTCCGCCATGTGACCAAATTTGCACCCCGACCCATCCAAGACCATATGTACAGATCTTCCCACATGGCCATGAGTAGGTTAGCATAGCTGGGTGCAAATTTGGTCCCCATGGCGGTTCCACATAATTGCAGGTAAAACTCATCATTGAACCAAAAGAAATTTTTGGTTAAAACAAATTGGATACATCTGATGAGGAAATCTATCTGTACCCCTGGGATTTTCCCTTCTTTCTCTAGGAACATTTTTACCGCCCTGCAGCCATCCTCATGTTTTATGGATGTATACAGGGCTGTAACATCGGTGGTCACCAATATGTAGTTATCTTGCCACTCTATGTTCCTAAGGGCCCCGATTGCATCACTGGTATCTTTTAAATAAGATTTTTGTTTTTTCACACTATTCTGTAAATAGCTATCAATAAATTCAGACAGGTTAGCCGTTAATGATCCAATCCCAGATATTATTGGTCTCCCTGGGGGGTGTGTGATATTTTTATGGATTTTTGGAAGGAAGTAAAAGACCGGGAAAACTGGATCTTGCACATATAGGAACTGAAATTCATGTTCCTCCAAAATTCCCAGTCTTCTACCATCCTCCAATAGGGCTTGAAGTTCTTTTTTATAAAGTATTGTGGGATTAGACTTCAATTTCTGATATGTTATTCTATCGCCCAAAATTTTATTTGATTCTTGCATATAATATTCATGATCCATGATCACAACACCCCCCCCCCTTATCTGCTGGTTTAATCACAATTGTTTTATCTGATGTTAATCCTTTTAGCGCTATTTTTTCTTCTTTAGTCAGGTTATGATGCTGCCTGTCCTTATTATTACATAAAGATTCCAAATCCTTTGTTACTAATTGAAAGAATACCTCAAGATGATTCCCCTTGGCAAATTTGGGAAAAAATTGTGATTGAGGCTTAAATTTCGAATGAACAAAGTTTGGGGTACTAGTATTGGGAATTGTTGAATTAGTATTTTTATTTTTATCTTCCCAATTTCTAGACTCCACATCTTTATTCATAAAGAATCTTTTTAGGGTTAATGTTCTTAAAAATTTATGTGTATCTACATAAAGACCAAATTAAGACCAGATACACATAAATTTTTAAGAACATTAACCCTAAAAAGATTCTTTATGAATAAAGATGTGGAGTCTAGAAATTGGGAAGATAAAAATAAAAATACTAATTCAACAATTCCCAATACTAGTACCCCAAACTTTGTTCATTCGAAATTTAAGCCTCAATCACAATTTTTTCCCAAATTTGCCAAGGGGAATCATCTTGAGGTATTCTTTCAATTAGTAACAAAGGATTTGGAATCTTTATGTAATAATAAGGACAGGCAGCATCATAACCTGACTAAAGAAGAAAAAATAGCGCTAGAAGGATTAACATCAGATAAAACAATTGTGATTAAACCAGCAGATAAGGGGGGGGGGGGTGTTGTGATCATGGATCATGAATATTATATGCAAGAATCAAATAAAATTTTGGGCGATAGAATAACATATCAGAAATTGAAGTCTAATCCCACAATACTTTATAAAAAAGAACTTCAAGCCCTATTGGAGGATGGTAGAAGACTGGGAATTTTGGAGGAACATGAATTTCAGTTCCTATATGTGCAAGATCCAGTTTTCCCGGTCTTTTACTTCCTTCCAAAAATCCATAAAAATATCACACACCCCCCAGGGAGACCAATAATATCTGGGATTGGATCATTAACGGCTAACCTGTCTGAATTTATTGATAGCTATTTACAGGATAGTGTGAAAAAACAAAAATCTTATTTAAAAGATACCAGTGATGCAATCGGGGCCCTTAGGAACATAGAGTGGCAAGATAACTACATATTGGTGACCACCGATATTACAGCCCTGTATACATCCATAAAACATGAGGATGGCTGCAGGGCGGTAAAAATGTTCCTAGAGAAAGAAGGGAAAATCCCAGGGGTACAGATAGATTTCCTCATCAGATGTATCCAATTTGTTTTAACCAAAAATTTCTTTTGGTTCAATGATGAGTTTTACCTGCAATTATGTGGAACCGCCATGGGGACCAAATTTGCACCCAGCTATGCTAACCTACTCATGGCCATGTGGGAAGATCTGTACATATGGTCTTGGATGGGTCGGGGTGCAAATTTGGTCACATGGCGGAGGTTCATTGATGATATTGTCTTTGTTTGGAAGGGTTCACTGGAGGATTTGGACACATTTTTTATGTATCTAAACAATAATGATCTAAACCTTAAATTTACTTCCACTTTTAGTAAGACCACTGTTAACTTTCTGGACCTAACAATATACATTGAAAATAATGTTATTAAGACAAAAAATTTCTTCAAAGATGTAGACGCAAACAATTACATCCTGCAGTCAAGCTGCCATCTAAACAGATGGATAAACAATATTCCATACGGCCAATACTGCAGAATTAAACGAAATTGCACTGATAATGAGGTGTATGAAGAACAATCTACTATATTGTCCAGAAAGTTTTCAGAACGGAATTACAAACCCAATGTTATACAAAAAGCATTGGATAAAACAAGACAAGTATCAAGAGAGTCTATGTTAACTCCTAAGGTAAAATCTAGTGGAGATGACAATTTAAAAGTACCCTTCATTACCCAATATAATAGGGATGCATACAAAATAAATAACATACTGAATAACCACTGGTCGATTCTAAAGAATGATCCCATCATAGGTACCTCTTTACCTGATAGAGTCCAAATGGTGTATAAAAAAGCACCAAATATAAAGAAATTAGTAGCACCTAGCGCCTTGAGGGGTTCCCCAAATATAAAAACCCCCACGTGGTTAGAACCCCCTAAAGGGTTTTTTGATTGTAAATTTTGCACAGCCTGCCATTACAGTTGTAAAACTACAAATACCTTCCAGTCCAACATTACTAAGAAGGTATATAATATAAAACAACATTTAAACTGTAGATCCAACTTTGTTGTATATTTGATCGAATGCGAGTGTGGTCTACAATACATAGGGAAAACCATTAGACCCTTGAAAACACGTATTTTGGAACACATAGGGAATATAAAAAGGAAAATGACAACCCATAGTGTTCCAAACCACTTTCTAATGGCACATAACGCGGACCCTAAAGGGTTAAAATTCAAAGCAATAGAGCAAGTTATGCCCCATTGGAGAGGGGGAAACAGACACACAGCATTGATCAAAAGAGAGTCATTCTGGATGTATGAACTAAAAACTATGTTCCCGTCCGGTTTGAACCTAGATTTCGATTTGAAACCTTTTTTGTGATTTTAAATGAACTAATTCTTTGTTTTTACTCTCATTTTAGAAATTGCCTTTACCAAGAATGATTAATGTTATGCACTTTCCATCTATATCCCCCTAGAGTAGGGAACATTCCCTTTGACTACCTGTTTTTAATAATGCTGTTTAAATATTACATTGTAGTAATTTTAACATTTTATCTAAGTTTCAAAATTGATTTTATAACCATTTTAAAATTTTATTGTTAAATGTGGTCTGAGGACAAAATAAATCTATGTATTTTAAACCAAGTGTATAAAAATGTATGTTTTATGATTAATTGTATCAAATGTTTGTTACTTGCACTTTAATATTGTCAATAGATGATTACAGAACATATGCTTTACAGAGATAGTCTCGTTTCATTCTCACTATAGCCTTAAATATCTATGATTAACGTGAATAGAATCAGGTGAACTACCAACCAATGAGAATAGAATTGAGGGTATATATATCCCCACTAAGCAATAGAATGTCACTCCTGATGAAACCTATATGGTGAAACGCATAGAGTGACGCTCTATCCCTGAGACGGCTGGAACCCCAGGAAGTGGACGCGGCGGATGACATCACTTCCGGTGTTTGGAACGCACCGGTGGAACGCACGCCACGAGAGAGGGGAAGTGGAGATACCATCCACCCGGCCGGAGAGATCCATTGAGATCTAAAATGCTTACCTGTATTTGAAACAATGTGAGTGTAACTTGTTTTATTTACTTTTGATAAATTATACATACGGTCTGCACTATGTCCAGTTGTATCTTTTAAATAAGGTTCCTGGGAGTCCATATACACAGGGAAACATTGATTTCTGCATCTCCTGGTGACTGAGTGAACACCTTAAAAGATACCTTTATGTGCCTGCAAAACCTCACACGTTTGTGAGTATATATTTAGAGAGCAGTGTCATCACTATTTGAGTTCACTAACTTTATCTTAACTATATTGCACTATCACTATTTTATTCTTCTATTCTTTTTACATATATTGCGCTTCCCGGAGACTTCATCGCCATTTCATATCAAGAGGATTGACCGAGCAAACCTCAACCGGGTCACAGCTGCATCTCCCTATATGTTTACATAAGTATCACTGTTTATTAATTTTTTCACTTTATATGATTGATATCTGAATATTTAGAGCGCCACAATTTGATAAGTTTCCTTTTGTATGCACTATTTGAAGCTGTACATGGGGTAATTCGATTGCTGAAACAATACTGCACAATGTTTGTGTCCATGTCCATGGTTCTTATCATACAATACAGGATAACAGCCTGCAGCAGAAAGGGGGAAAAAACTCCCCCTGCTTTCTTTACAAGTTTTGGGAACTGAGTCCATTTACCATTCAAACATCTGAAAAAAAAGGACTTCACTCTCACACTTGTATCCTTCTATTGGCATTGTATTGCTTTATAATTAATTATTCACGATATCTTTGTACACTTTGCGCCAGGTACTTTTCTATATTTGTATTTTCAACTTTGGAGAGCGCTTCCTTCGTTTTGTAAAAATGGAAGCGGACTATAATATTTTTAGGGGCCTCCTCGGCCTGCGGTTTGGTCCTCAGGGCCCTGTGACAGCAATCTAATTGGGTCTCTGCCTCTGTTTTGTCCGGCAGAACTGAGGTTAGCCACCGGGAGGCAAAGTCTTCAACATCTGCAATCGCTTCGGGTATCCCCCTGATCCTGACGTTATTTCTTCTGTCCCTATTCTCTGCATCTTCTTGCTGCTCCATGATGCCTGTAAGCTGCGCCTTCAGATAAGCTGTAGTCTTTTCTTGTTTCTTCATTCCCTTTGCTGTGGCGTCAATTTTCTTTTCTAGTTCATCGGTCCTGTCCCCTATCTGGCCAATATCTTTTCTTAGTTCAGAGATTTCTGAATGAAGAAATTATTTTAAGTCATTAAACAATGCTTTCAGTTCCTTCTTTAAGTAACTTCTGGTGACTAGCTCTCTGTCGTCTCCTTCCTGCCTTGATTCCATCTCGGAGTCAGAGTCTCCAGATTCCCTCAGAGTCAACTCCCTTCCCGCTCTCGGCGGCTCCGATGAGGCAAAGTAGGAGTTGAGATCCCTGGAATTCTTCTGTCTTTTCGATCGGGTTGACATCTCTGGTTGTTTAGACCTTGAATTCTTTAACTTGTTGGGTCTTTTAAGGTGCTTTTATTGTCAGTTGTGCTTTTATTATGCTGGGCATAGGTGGAGTTTAGGAGTTAAGCTGCTGTACTCCTCATAGCTGCGCATGCGCCTCCTCCAACTATTTAAAAAAAAATGTATTTTGTGTTTTTAATGGTATTTTGTAGATTTTCACATTAAGTTACAGGGAAACTTCCCTAAGTGAATTATCATGTGTTTGAAAAGATATGACTTCTTAGTGAAGCTTTTCTAACATTTAGAGCAGTTATAAGGCTTCACCGCTGTATGGATTCTTTGGTGTATAACAAGATTACATTTCCGCCTGAAGTTTTTCCCACATTCAGAGCAGGTATAGGGTTTCACCCCTGTGTGAATTCTTTGGTGTGTAACAAATTGTGATTTATCACTGAAGGTTTTCTCACATTCAGAGCAGTTATAGGGTCTCACCCCTGTGTGGATTCTTTGGTGTTTAACAAGATCTGATTTCTGAATTAAGCTTTTCCCACATTCAGAGCACTTATAGGGTCTCAGCCCTGTGTGTATTCTTTGGTGTGTAACAAGATATGATTTATTACTGAAGGTTTTCTCACATTCAGAGCAGTTATAGGGTCTCAACTCTCTGTGGATTCTTTGGTGTGCAACAAATTGTGATTTATCACTGACGGTTTTCCCACATTCAGAGCAGTTATAGGGTCTCACCCCTGTGTGGATTCTTTGATGTGTAACAAGATCCGATTTCTGAATGAAGCTTTTCCCACATTCAGAGCACTTATAGGGTCTAACACCTGTGTGGATTCTTTCATGTGTAACAAGATTAGATTTCCACCTGAAGCTTTTCTCACATTCAGAGCAGTTATAGGGTCTCAGCCCTGTGTGGATGTTTTGGTGTGAAACAAGATGTGATTTATTAGTGAAGCTTTTCTCACATTCAGAGCAGTTATAGGGTCTCAACTTTGTGTGGATTCTTTCATGTTGAACAAGATTTGATTTCCGACTGAAGCTTTTCCCACATTCAGGGCAGTTAAAGGGTGTCATTCCAGTGGGGATTATTTGCTGTATAACATTGCCGTATTTACCACGGTAGGTTTTCATGTCTCTGCTCTTTAAATCCTCTCCTTGTCTTTTCTGGTATTGTAACATCTGTCCGTTTAGAAAAATGCTTTTGATCTATAGGAATGTTCTGCCCAGTTTCTTGTAATCTTGTTCCAATTCTCATACAGATTTGTGCAATGTTGAAGTCCTTAGAATATATTTCCATTAACACCTCGTGTAATTGATGATGTTTGGGACATTTCTTACATCGCTTCTTGTTCACAGATCAGTCATATGCTGATGATACATCTATGGTGAGAAAATGTATTAATGTAACATTGATGCAACAAAGTACATTTGGATGAGAAAGACAAGTTAATCGAGTTAAACCTTCATAAAATTCTACTTGTGCAAGATACTGAATATAAATAAAGTTACATTGTTGTATTAGTTCTATTTACATTCACCCAGAGGAAGGCAAAGAAACACCCCAATTAATCATTTTACAATTATGTCTCATACATGAAAATAAATATTTCCTCCTCACTCCAGTAATGGAAATCACATTACTCCCTGTATCAATGCTCTTCATATATTGTTCTGTTCTGTAGGTATGAATTGTTAAAAAGTGAGCACATACAATAGTAGATCAGAACCTTTTCTCATCAAATAAGTTTTGTTGTACTTTGTGATATAATAACCCTTTAGTGGCTCAAGAGGTCAGCCAGCCATTGATATCCCATGACTATCTCACCACTAACATCTACAAAGGTGTAAATACACAGCTTACACTAGTCTAACTGGGCTGATTAACTAAAATAGGAACAGAGGTTCCTGCCGTAATGTCACGTAATTTTCCCTGATTTGTAGAACACCACAATGTAACCGGCGCCTAGGTCAATGAACCCATACAAAATCTAAGGTGATATCTGACCGAATATCAGACCAGTCCTTAGTGTCCAATCAATGTCCAGATAGATCTTGATTGATGTCTCATAACATGTGGAGGTAAACACAAAGAAAAATCATAGTGCAACACTGACATATATCAAACAAATCTAAAAACTGACCAGTGACAGTCAAAACAGGTGGTTCTGGGACTACTGAGAGCATTGGTGCTGATTTCCTCCAGCCCTATCCCTTTACCGAGCACTGTTTGGCGTGGGAAGGTGGTTTGGCTAAGTGCCGTAACTGCAGACAGCAATTGGGATTTTCAGCGACTGTGAGCATGTGAGTGACGTCATCTGAGTGCGACGAGATCAGCGGGTTTGCGATCGGAGCAGCAGTTAGCGTGACGGCGGCGTCCGAGCCCTGGAAGTACACTGTGGAGATTCCTCTTGGGATCCAGCAGAGGGAGAGATTAAGTTGCTGATAATGCTGTTTAAAAACTACCCTGTCGTGAGTAGGATTCCAATTTTACATCTACTGGATGGGATCTCCACAGCCTATGTTCTCTATTTTTTAGACAATTGTTTTGTCTTTTTAACGTTTCTTTATTCTTAATATTAAATAGCACCAGTTTTTTTCAGCTATTCTGTGTTGTGTGTGTGTCTGTGTGGTGTTGTGGTCAGTTTTGAAGTGAAACTTCTTTAGGTTCCACTAGTCATGATGGGACAAAACTGGAGAGATGGAGACGAAATGTGAAACGGAAGTGACGTCACCGTCCCACTGTCACATGCAGCAGCAATAGCCGCCGGCGCCGGTCCTAATGGCCGCCGTTCCCCCCACACGCCCGCATGCTCCCCTCCCTCACCCCCGGCCGCTCCAGCACATGCGTGCCACTCCAAATGCGCGCACTCCCTCCCCTCCGAGCCGGCTTCAGATGCTGACGCGCTGCAGCGCTCACCTCCGAGCCGGCTCCTACTGATGCGCTTCTCTCCCCTCTCCACCACTGCCTCCATCGCCTCTGCGCCGCGATCTAGTAGGAATGGGGGGATGGGACAACTGAAAGGGGCTGGGGGCAGGACAAGGGTGCTGAGGGGAGTCAGGAGAGAGGGGGCATGACACAGACAGAGAGACATACACATCACACACAGAGAGAGAGACACACACACACACACACACATACACACTGACATGCGCGCACACCGACACATGCACGCACGCACGCACTGACCCACGCACGCACACTCTGACACATGCACCAGTGATGCGCCGAACACCACCCCTGAATGATGTGCCTATTCCCCCGCCCTCCCCCCCTGTGAGCTCCCCCACCCACTCAACATCCATGATGCCGGTACTTCTGCCAATAAACATGACCCCACCAATCGAATTTACTCATGCTCTAAGCAGTAATAATATTATTGTTACTTTATATGTTGCTGACAACACACAAAGAAGTTTCACTTACTATGCGCATGCACAGCACACACAGCTTTTTTATTTAGATTTGTTTGATATATATCAGTGTTGCACTATGATTTTTCTTTGTGTGTACTTCCACATGTTATGAGACATCAATCAAGATCTATCTGGACATTGATTGGACACTAAGGACTGGTCTGATATTCGGTCAGAGATCACCTTAGGTGTTGTATGGGTTCATTGATCTAGGCGCACTAGACATACAAATCCTAGCCAAATCTACATCAAAACATTTATTAAAACAACTAAAATAAAATATATATTAAACGACACAATGATGTTTGGAGCTCTGAAATAAAACAAGGATTAGTATGTCCAAGATACTGTTAATATGCTGTTTCTTTAACTGACTGGTTAAATGGGAAGGTATACGCAGCCATCCCACGGAGATCTCTTTAGCTTAATTATGCATTCAGGTGCACGTTGCACTGATCTAAGACGTGATTGGCTGTGCGTGAAATCCCACGTAACCAATAAAGTACAATCATGGGGTGTAAATATTCCGGTGTTTCAGTAAGAATGAATCCCTCAGGACGTAGCTTCTTGCTATGAAACGCGTAGGATTAAGACTCTACAGCTGATTCCTGACGAGGCAAGGTTATCTCTAAGCGCATAGAGTAATCCCTCAAGCTGCAGCAATTCCTGTTCTCTACAAGAGCTGCATTGATTCAGCGTTTAATCATCACTGATGGGCGGCTTACTGGTGATTATACCAAGCAGCTGATAGCAAGTGAGATTGTGGACTATCATTTTCCCCACACTGGAGTTCCTTACCATTGAAGCAAGTTGCCAGACTAAGGATCTATAGTGCCACTCTGGGAGTGGCCACCTACCTGCATAGAACACGTCCCAGAAGCTCCTGTCAGAAACCATCGGAGGGTGCAGAGTGAGAGACGGCTCCTGCGGCTTTGTGACATCTGGTAACACATGTCAGAGTACATGAAATGCCTATATAATCTAACTTGATGTACGCAGATATATTACCTGTACCCAATACAGTATATATTTTTATTGAACATACTTCACCATATGCGTTGTGCGCAGTTTTTTCTTGCCTTTCACTGTTCTATAGGGGTGCTGAGCCACTCTAATATCAGCAGCAGCAGACGTTTTCCTGACGATTAGAGGTTGTTGATAATATTCATTAATCACTGAGGTGTGTATCTTTTAGTGGGGTACGCAATATTTAATTCACTTACACTTGAGTATTATCTAATAGCGCACTTTTTTCTGTTTTCTGATCATTAGTTAAGGTTTGCCTTACCGAACCCTTCCACCCATGAACGTCAGGTGAAAATTTGTAAAAATCATAGTTCAAAATGAAATATTCATATATTCCTGATAAAGTCACCATCTTATCTGTTGCAGCATTAATTGCAGAACATATAAAAAAACATGACTGTGGTTATGCATTTTTAATATGTGTACGGTGTACACATGGTGTCCAGTCAGCAATTGTGCAGGGATAAGAATGTAGAAAAAAGCCCAACAGCATTGAGTCTTAGAGCTTTTTATTATGAACCGCCTACATTTGATAATGTCTTCAACGTCTTCAAGGACCAAGGTCGATTCACAATGGACCACTGTGCTACTGTAGACTTGGTTTTTAAACACCTGAAAATGCAACAATGATTGCAAATACAATGGTCGTCTGCCGTGACTAAATTGAAGAGGAAAAAGGAGGGAACTGCTGTATAGGAGACGTGGCTGTAGAAACGTTAGTTCAATGGTATCCTGTAGAACCAGAGATATGTAGGGAGGTAGTGAGGTGTGGGTGGGGAGGTAGTGAGGTGTGGGTGGGGAGGTAGTGAGGTGTGGGTGGGGAGGTAGTGAGGTGTGGGTGGGGAGGTAGTGAGGTGTGGGTGAGGAGGTAGGGAGGTGTGGGTGGGGAGGTAGGGAGATGTGTGTAGGGAGGTAGGGAGATGTGTGTAGGGAGGTAGGGAGATGTGTGTAGGGAGGTAGGGAGATGTGTGTAGGGAGGTAGGGAGATGTGTGTAGGGAGGTAGGGAGATGTGTGTAGGGAGGTAGGGAGATGTGTGTAGGGAGGTAGGGAGATGTGTGTAGGGAGGTAGGGAGATGTGTGTAGGGAGGTAGGGAGATGTGTGTGGGGAGGTAGGGAGATGTGTGTAGGGAGGTAGGGAGATGTGTGTAGGGAGGTAGGGAGATGTGTGTAGGGAGGTAGGGAGATGTGTGTAGGGAGATGTGTGTAGGGAGGTAGTGAGATGTGTGTAGGGAGGTAGTGAGATATGAAGATGAAACAGTCCTGTAAATCTATATGTATATAGAAAGGTGAGAATGTATCTCACCCTTGATCAGGTATAGGTAGTGATGGATGTGTCTGTCAGCTAAGCCTCCTTTATGTGTGCATACATATTGAATATCCTCTTCAATTTAGTCAGACGACTATTGTATTGTTAATCATTGTTGCATATTCATGTATCATTGATATACATGTGTTTCTTCTATATAGGGATTTGACTGTCCTGTTTTATTAAACTTGTCCTATTTTTATATGTACTACTGGCATTTGCGCTCTTTTTTTGGTGTAATTTTTTGTGTGTGTATGTGTGTGCGCGGCCACACTCTATTTGAATAAATTGTCAACTTTTACATACAATATTATGCCATGGAGCTGGCGCTTCTTTTTGTCTTTTTCTCATAGATTCCCTTGATCTAGCTAGATCAATCAAGAAGCAGCCTACTCCATACTGTGACTGACTATTATTTCTGCATCTGGACTTTTTTCTTTCATTATTGTATCCATCATTTGGACTGGTTTGTTCTTTATTTCACGTAAATGGTTTAAATATTTATTTTATATTAACTAATTAATGTACATTTATAACTTAGTACTGTTATACTAGTTTGTATCTGTACATTCACAATTCACTAAATTCACCATTATATTGAACTTATATATCACACTGATAGCGCGACTCTTTGTTTTCTGTTTATGAGATACATACAGTACATACATACATACATACGTGTATCAAATGGAAATATTACTGTGTGCTCATTTGCATGTCTTAGACAGGTCTGCAACCCTGATACATATTAAAAATCCGAAACTGCAGATTGCCCTCTCTGAGACTGACCCGTGGACCAAAGGAACCAGCCGATCCGAGGTGGAGCGAAATCCGCCAACAGGTTTTGCCCATTTCTAGGCGGTCGTTAGTGGGAGGCTTGGTCAGGTCACCTTGGTCAGGTGAGGGTTTCTTTAGAACACACAGAAATACAGTTATCGCTCAGTACCAAAAACAAACAATCTAGTATAAGGCTGCGGGTGCGTAGGGAGGAGATAAAGCAAAAACAAATGGCGAACAGAATCACCCAGGTCCCTATTGGCACGCACTCATGATGCACAAGTATAATTAACAAGGATACATATCCATTAATTTCAACCAAAATTCCCACTACCCCAATGAGGGTATATCAACAATAACAGACACAGTCTATATAAAAACAGAAAATAATAAAACTTTAATGTTGACAAATAGTCACGCCGTAGCAAGTGTAAGTATGTACAGGTGAGTTAAAAAAGGAATAAAAATGATCCCCTGAGGGGAGGTGTATCAGGTGGAAAGTTAGTAGTGAAATCAATCGGCTTAGTAGCTGTATTGTAATAATCTTAGCCTCACTACAAATCACTCCATATATATAAGGTGGTGCGGTAATTACTAATATAACCCTGCTAAGGTGTATACCCTACAAACTGAATAAACGCGGTATATCGTAAGCTGCAGCCGCAGCAGAGGTAAGTAAATTAATGAGTGTGGTGTATAACAACATACACGCTGTATGTGCAGGCAATAGATAGTGGTGCAGTGATTAACACCTATAAGCCTAAGAATGCCTCTGTCAGATAATGCCCCAACACAACCCCAAAACTGATATCAGAAGGCTGCAGCACCACAATGTCAGCAGTGTCAGGTATACGACCGTATCTCCAAGCAGAGTGAGGAAATCTCCCGCCACCACTGTCCTGAACACCGTCCCAC
Source organism: Ascaphus truei (assembly GCF_040206685.1). Taxonomy (NCBI): domain Eukaryota; kingdom Metazoa; phylum Chordata; class Amphibia; order Anura; family Ascaphidae; genus Ascaphus; species Ascaphus truei. The sequence continues at coordinate 3,138,459 of NC_134494.1, forward strand.
ACGCAGGCGCCACAACCGTGACGTCACTGCACCCCGACGCCGTTTCGTGTCCGTAGATGAAGTGTTTATAATATAATATTTGTCAACATTAAAGTTTTGTTATTTTCTGTTTTTATATAGACTATGTGTTATTGTTGATATACCCTCATTGGGGTAGTGGGAATTTTGGTTGAAATTAATGGATATGTATCCTTGTTAATTATACTTGTGCATCATGAGTGCGTGCCAATAAGGACCTGGGTGATTCTGTTCGCCATTTGTGTTTTTGAGGGTTTCTTTAGAACAGGTTTATATTTCAGAATATTTCTATTTCAGGTCCATAACACCTGAGGTGGTTTAACTTCTCTCTCGCTTTCTAATTAACGGTTAGAATCATCACGTTTTTCCTGTGTACATTTCTCTTCTATACTAACATCAAACAGGAGAGTAAAGCGCTGTATATTCCAGCCTGCCCCTGCTGTGAGTGTATAGTGATACTCACAATACAATGTACTTCTGAATGTTCATTTCTCAGAGGGGGACCCTGAACATAAACTGAAATGTCACAATCACTTGGCAGGTTTTCACTTACTTACAGCAGAAGCTGCATCTGTAGATATTTTCCTCCTGTTTGCTCCTAATAAATGAAAAGGAGATGAACGGTTGGGGCCTCTCTGTATCCACAAGGAGCTGTTAGAGAAGAAATCATTATCCTAACACAACCTGAAACAAAAGAAACATAGTACAGATATAGACTAATAAAGGTTTAGTGATTTGTCAAATATTTATCAAGCTTAGGGAAATACACAATTTACTTTAAATCTATTAAAGGTATTTCTGTGAGCAGCGCTTAAAGCCATTAATACAGATCCAGAGATCCAGCTGTATGACTGAGAACTAATTCACTGCATTCCTTTCATCTGATACAAAAGATCTCACTATTTACTTCCCATGTTATATACCAAACATATGTAGCCATGCTGTAAAATGGTCTGCAGTTCTCTCTCCTGCTGGCAGTAAAACCTGGTAAGTTACAGGGATGCCAGCAGTAATCATGGAGGTTTGCCCTCACAACCTGGTGAGGTGCCCTATGTATGGATGGGAGTGGCTACATACTCTGAGTCCACCGTTAGTGACATCAGAGATGTGCCTGCCTCCTGAGGTATATAAGGCACTGAACTGCCCAAAATTAGTGTTGTAGGTTCTCTTTGAAGAGTTCTGAGTAGTAGTAGGAGTCTGGGTTGTGACTTTGGGAAAGAAGGGCCCACTAGTGCAGTAACTAGTGGCCCGTTTCTACATCAAGCCTGTCAAGGCCACACTGTGTCCAAGGACCTGGCACAGGGGTGATCTCCCTGCGGGGAGAGGGGATCCCACTCCATTGGGAGGGCGTACCTTTTCAAAGGACAGTACGGCGAGATGTGCGGCTGAGCTGTTCGCTGCAAGGGGGCAGTTTGCTTCATCATCAATAAAGATGCCCTGTTCAAAGACAACCCCACTGTGTGAGTGTGAAGTTACTCTCCAGTGGCAGTCACCACCAAGAAGGAGTTCCTCATCAGGACCATCTCCCTGCGGACGCATAGATCCTGATGAGGTGGAGGCGCTGCACGTGATATAGGTAGGACTCGCACCCAGATACGAACATGTAATGAGGGCTGGTTAGACGACACGGGCCAATATGAGATTGGGGGGGTCAGACTAGAAGGAATACCTGTTACATTTGGAGGCGCTGCTGAGAGACTTGCTGAGAGACCTGTCAACAGGACAGGCTTTTGTTAGGCACACTGGGAAACAGGGAGAGTGTCTGCTGCCACTTTGTGCTGCGTAGGACGGAGCCAGGGGTAGTCAGGGGAGCTGCTGGAGCTGCAGACCGCACAGACGACCTGGGATCCTGCAAGGAGTTAGTGGGGCTGGAGAGGGGCTATAGCTATCCTAGTCACCTTGAGGTAGTGCTAGTGGGGGACGCCTAAAGGGATAAACTGGTAACGTAGTTCAGGAATCCTGGAGAGGGTCTGTGTTAGACTAACCAACAGTAGGTAGACGCCCAAAGTACTGCATGGCAGAGCCAGAGTACTCTAGTCCATTCCAGACCACTTACCGAAGGGAGCACAGACTGGAAGGAAGGAGATACAGCAGACACAGAAAGAGTGAGCCTAGCCTGAGGTAGTGCAAACACGAGTCAGATCTACGTTAGGTACACAAGGTGGTGCACAAGGCATTTTTATTGTATTGGTGTGGCAGCTGCCCTACAGAGAGGAGCTCCATGTACAATAATCCAATATACAGTGGCCGAATGGCGACCGCAAGAATGGAGGATCCGCGCGGTGCGTAAAATCCAAGATGGCGGGCGAAGGCCGAAGGAGACAGCGCACATGGCATGTGTGCGGGTGAAGAGCAAGCTACAGAAGAGACTTTTGTGAGCCTGTTGTGGAATGGCGTGAAAGCAGTGGCTGTGCTATGTTGGTCCTGCTTCGGACCTTGGGGTAGTAACCCTGAGGACAGCGAGGAGGACATTATTGTGAGATATGAGGAACATAATGGACTTGCTTGTCATTCGACGTAAAAACAGTCAAAAGCTACCTCAACCGTGAACCAGATTGACAGTGCAATCCAAAATGGCGGTTCCCGCTTCCCTGGGAAACCGCGTGGGCCAGTTGCAGAAAATATTGCAAATGCTCAACTTGCAGAAAGTTGGCCAGTAGTGGCGCAAACAGGAAAACCCCACCCTGATGGGGAGTATGGCGCGAAAGCTGGAGCCGCGCCCTCATGGACTATGACTAACTCAGCCCCTGTGCTGGGTCAGCCTACAAGTTTACGGGACCTCACCCTTGTCTCAACCAGAGGGAGTGGTTTCCAGTTTTGGCGGATGCGGAAAGCTGGAGGAAGGATTGGCAAACCAGCCCCTGCACTTCAGTTGCGAGGAGCCAGCGAGCAGAACAGACCACTAGTGAAAGTACCTCCATTAGTGAATATGGCCTGCAAGCAAGAAGAAGGGTCACTGATATCTACCCATCCCTACTCGGCGCCAGGAGGCTTCCTGATCCTTCAAGTAGCGGGTATAGAGACAGTGGCATGCCTATGCCTGCAGTGTCGCCTGCCGGGCGGTGCTGTGAGCTCTACAGCGCGATGCGCACAATGTGGCCTGCAATACCTGTGGCCCATGCTGACATTCGTGCTGGTTCAGGCAGTAGAGGCCGCGGGAGATGTTGCCATGCAGTCGGCGGAACTCCCCGGTGCGCTCTGGAGGGAGTCCACGGATCCCGGAGAAAGGGGATCGGGCCCGGCCATCAAGGCTGAGCCGGAAGAGAAAAACGGTCACCGACGCGGTGATAAAAGAGGGGCTCACCGCTGATCACCGAACGGAATGCCCCGCTCTAATGCAAAGTTGGAGTCCTCGGACGAGGAGTCGCAAGTCTTACCGCGGTGACGACCCGACCACCGGTGAGCCACAGCAGCAGTACGATAAAGCGAGTGCCACTCACCTGTGTCGGCGAAGAATGGAACCGAGTGTCGCCCACACAGCGGCAACCCGAGCGGCGAAGTCCCACGGCCGTGGTGACCAGCGGCTCTGATGGCGGTAGATCCACCCCGACACCACGGAGCGGTAAGCAAAGCCCCTGCTTTTACCAGGTTCCGAGGGTGGCGACGGCGGAGGGACGGTGCCAGGCCCAAGCGGTGCCACAGCGGAAGAAGGCGTTGCCGGATGTCGTAGTGGAGGAAGAGGTCTCGCTTGGGGACCCAACCCAAGATGGCAACGAGACACGTGCGTGTCAGGATGTCGTTTCCGGCGGGCAGAGCGGAGCCGATTGTGAGATGACTGCGCCTCCTCGCTCGAGCGGTGTTAGCCGATCGCCTAAATCGAAGAGGAGCGGGCGATCGATACGGGAGCCGGAGAGTCGTGAGACCGGAGAAGCGGAGAGCCCATGCGGTTGCACCGGACCAGGTAGCGGTGAAGAGCGGGTCGTAGCCCCGCGGATACCGATTGTCTGTCCCTATGCCCAATCCCAGGCCCTAGCTAGACCCCAGGCCCTAGTTAAAGCCCCAGCCCAGGTCACCTTTACTTTTGGGTCATAATCGAGTTTAGGGATGTCAGGGGATTCCCGGGTCACTTCCAATGAACGGACTGGGAGCTTGGACTATGTGACATCCGATGATGGGTCGGTGGGCGGCGGGAGGTACACTCGGCAGGTGTCCGTGTCCAGTGACTGTCCCAGTACCGTCAGTATTACTATTGGGAAAAAGGAATCAGATAATCAGGCCCAGTCAGAATGCACTTCCGGCATATCCTCCGGGGGTGTACTAGAAGAGGAAGATTTGGGCGAGACGTCCCTGGAAGAGATTAGGGAGACCCGGTGGTGGGCCCCCTTATTTGAGGGATACGAAGCCTGGCTAGATAGAACCAGGTTCATCTTGGAGCGACATGGGGTGGTGGACTATTGGTGGGCCAAGGGAGAGTTCAATGAGGAAGGTCATTTGAAGGCAATGCAGGACCGATGGTACGACATTAGTCGAGGGCTAATAGAGCCATTGGGTCCCAGTAAACTGGATGATCCGGTAGAACCGGACGAGCCCCTGTCATGGGTGCTGCCAGGAAGAGCGGGTGACACCAAATTGATCCGGGCCAGTCGAGCAGAAAGGGCCATTGTAGCCACGTACAAAAACTCTCATGGGTTAGAGTACCCCTATGTCCCCGAACCCCTCATGCAGGAGATAGAGGACCAGAGGGATAGGTGGCTAAGAGAAAATATAGAGCTGTACATGGTAAATAAAGGGGGTTCAATTACTGGGCGCAGAGCAGAAGAGAGAATCTCCCAGCTAATGCGAGTATGGAGCATCGGGCACAGCATATACATGCACAAGGCTGTATATAGACCCGAGAGTGGCTTGCCCCGGGAGTACAGTATCACTGTGACCGACATGGCAGGTAAGGAGGTGAAGAAACCAGATCCTCGCCACTATTATTAGGTAGACAGAATAGTGAGGTCTGTTTCTAACATGAGTGCCCTCTGCTGGTCAGTGAGCGCTACACCGTTGATAATTATGAAAACAGTAATGTTGTTTTTGATTAATTGTGTGTTCCATTTTACAGTGCTTCCTGGAAAAAGGTACACCAAATTTAGGTCCAGCCGGGACAGTGGGGATTCACCAGGGGGAGATTGTAGCAATGCTGTAAAATGGTCTGCAGTGGTCTCTCCTGCTGGCAGTAAAACCTGGTAAGTTACAGGGATGCCAGCAGTAATCATGGAGGTTTGCCCTCACAACCTGGTGAGGTGCCCTATGTATGGATGGAAGTGGCTACATACTCTGAGTCCACCGTTAGTGACATCAGAGATGTGCCTGCCTCCTGAGGTATATAAGGCACAGCACTGTCCAAAGTTAGTGTTGTAGGTTCTCTGTGAAGAATTCTGAGTAGTAGTAGGAGTCTGGGTTGAGACTTTGGGAAAGAAGGGCCCACTAGTGCAGTAACTAGTGGCCCGTTTCTACATCAAGCCTGTCAAGGCCACACTGTGTCCAGGGACCTGGCACAGGGGTGATCTCCCTGCGCGGAGAGGGGATCCCACTCCATTGGGAGGGCGTACCTTTTCAAGGGACAGTACGGCGAGATGTGCGGCTGAGCAGTTTGCTGCAAGGGGGCAGTTTGCTTCATCATCAATAAAGATGCCCTGTTCAAAGACAACCCCACTGTGTGAGTGTGAAGTTACTCTCCAGTGGCAGTCACCACCAAGAAGGAGTTCCTCATCAGGACCATCTCCCTGCGGACGCATAGATCCTGATGAGGTGGAGGCGCTGCACGTGATATAGGTAGGACTCGCACCCACTACCTCAGCTGCCTGTCTTGGGTGACAATCCCCTAATACCATCATGCGGGAGATTCAGGAGCCCTGTTACCTACAGGTGCACCACCAGATACGAACATGTAATGTCGACTGGTTAGACCACACGGGCCAATATGAGATTGGGGGGGTCAGACCAGAGGGAATACCCGTTACACATAGAACAAGCCTCGGAAACTCTACAGTTACATCTATATCCAGAGATCCAGATTAGAACCAACGCTAACACCACCCAAACCCGTCACTAGTTTTAAATACCTGGGCATATGGTTTGACTCCCACTTAACATTCGGAATGCACATTGATACCCTGACAACCAAGACCTATGCCAAACTAGGGGTACTTTACAGCAGGGGGGGAAACTTTTTCCCTGCGCCCCCCCACCGGCGGTCCCCGCACTCCCGCGCCCCCCCTAACCTCCACTTACCTGCGCTCTGGCGTCATGACGTCACATGACCTTGCGGCGTCATTTTGATGCCACGTTGCCATGGCGACGCAGGAAGGAAGCCGCCGGAGCCTAGGTAAGTAAAGGTTTACAGAGGCCCTGCAGCTCCCCCGGCACTTAATTTAAGTGCCTTCGGGAAGCGCGCCGGGCTTAAACCCCGCGCCCCCCTGCCGGCAGTCTCGCGCCCCCCAGTTTGTGCACCGCTGCTTTACAGGAACAAATCCTCCCTAAGTCTCCTGGTCAGAAAGCGTATCGCACAGCAGACGCTAATGCCAATTATTGACTATGGAGACATAGTATATGGCTCGGCACCTCAAACCCACCATAGCAAACTTGACATCCTCTACAATTCAATTTGTCGTTTTGTTCTCCAATGCAACTATAACACACATCACTGCAAAATGCTCAAAGAGCTAGATTGGTCATCACTCAAATCTAGGCGCAAAGTTCACCTTTCCTGTCTTGCCTTCAAATACTTTCTGGGCAAGCTACCCAGCTACCTGAACAAGCTCCTCACCCCTACCACATGCAGCACCTATCATCTGAAATCAGACTCCAAAAGACTGTTCATGGTCCCAAGGCTCAACAAAGTATCCGGCCGCTCCTCCTTCTCTTACCGTGCACCCCAAAACTGGAACAGCCTACCAGAGATTCTCACACCCACCACCAGTTTAAGTTCTTTCAAATCTAAGGCTGTCACACATTTTAATCTGGTCTGTAACTGTTTCATTTGCCCATAATATATATTATCTTTAACTGTGCATGCAATGTCTTGTATATAATGTATACCCTGTTCATTTATGTAACTGTATTTGTAACCATGTATTATTTGTCTTAACTCTGTGCCCAGGACATACTTGAAAACGAGCGGTAACTCTCAATGTATTACTTCCTGGTAAAATATTTGATAAACATCCACAGCAGCAAGGCATTGTGGGATGTTACATAGTTACATAGTAGATGAGGTTGAAAAAAGACGTAGCTCCATCAAGTTCAACCTATGCTAAATTTAGACAACAGATACTTTATCCTATATCTATACTTACTTATTGATCCAGAGGAAGGCAAACAAAAACCCCATTAAGGGGAAAAATTAATTCCTTCCTGACACCAAGAATTGGCAATTGGATGAATCCCTGGATCAACATCCTTCCCATGTATACTTATTTGGTATATCCCTGTCTACCTTTCCCATCTAAAAAGATGTCCAACCTTTTTTTGAACAAATCTATTGTATCTGTCATCACAGTCTCCATGGGTAATGAATTCCACATTTTAACTGCCCTTTCCTTTGTTGCTGGTGAAATTTCCTTTACTCCAAGCTTAAGGGATGGCCCCGAGTCCTTTGTACTACCCGTGGGATGAAAAGTTCTTCTGTAAGCTCCTTGTATTGTCCCTGAATATATTTGTATATAGTTATCATATCCCCTCTTAGACGCCTCTTTTCTAATGTAAATAAATCTAATTTAGCTAGCCTCTCCTCATAAGTTAGATTGCCCATCCCCTTTATTAATTTGGTGGCTCTTCTCTGCACTCTCTCTAGTTCCATAATGCCTTATCTAAGGATTAGTGCCCAAAATTGTACTCCATATTCAAGGTGTGGTCTTACTAATGCTTTGTAAAGGGGCATAATTATATTTACTTCCTTTCCATCCACTGCCCGTTTGATGCAAGATAAGATCTTGTTTGCCTTTGCAGCTACTGCATGATATTGGGCACTATTGCTAAGCCTGCTGTCTACAAGCACTCCTAAATCCTTCTCCATCAAGGATTCCCCCAATATATCTCCATTTAATTTGTAAGTCGCCTTTTTATTCTTGCATCCCAAATGCATAACCTTACATTTATCTGTATTAAACCTCATTTGCCATTTACCTGCCCACGTTTCCAGTCTCTCCAAGTCCTTCTGAAGAGAAATTACATCCTGCTCTGATTCTATTACCTTACACCAGCGTTTCCCAAATGGTGGGTCGCGACCTGGCACCGGGCCACGGCACCAAAATTGCCGGGTCGCAGCTAGGCTGGCCGCGCGGTGTCTCCCGTCCCCCCGCTCAAGTTTAAAAAAATGGCGGCGATTCCCCCCGCGGTCCCGCGCGCTTGTGCAGGGCCCGCTCCCTTCCTCCCCCCCCGCTCCCAACGTGGGGTGAAGGAGGAAGTACCAGCTCTTCTGCGGCCCGCACGTTACATGGGGGAGGGTGGAAGTACAAGCTCCTACTGCGGCCTGCTTCCCCCCGCGGCCAGCTTCCCGAGCTCACCTCCCATGGCACCCCCTCCCGAGCCCACCTCCCATGCCCCCAAGCCCACCTCCCGTCCCGGGCAGCAGGGGATATCGGGGGCAGCAGGGGAAAGCGTCCGGCGGCAAGGTAAGTCACCCCACCCAGTCACTGCCTCCAACCCAAGTGTCCCTGGCCCCCTAGCCACCAACCCAAGTGTCTCTGGCCCCCTAGCCTCCCACCCACCCAAGTGTCCCTAGCCCCCGAGCCTCCCACCCACCCAAGTGTCCCTGGCCCCCGAGCCTCTCACCCACCCAAGTGTCCCTGGCCCCCTAGCCTCTCACCCACCCAAGTGTCCCTGGCCCCCTAGCCTCTCACCCACCCAAGTGTCCCTGGCCCCCTAGCCTCTCACCCACCCAAGTGTCCCTGGCCCCCTATCCTCTCACCCACACAAGTGTCCCTGGCCACCTATCCTTTCACCCACCCAAGTGTCCCTGGCCCCCTAGCCTCCCACCCACCCAAGTGTCCCTGGCCCCCTAGCCTCCCACCCACCCAAGTGTCCCTGGCCCCCTAGCCTCTCACCCACCCAAGTGTCCCTGGCCCCCTAGCCTCCCACCCACCCAAGTGTCCCTGGCCCCCTAGCCTCTCACCCACCCAAGTATCCCTGGCCCCCTAGCCTCTCACCCACCCAAGTGTCCCTAGACTCCCACCCACCCATGTGTCCCTGGCCCCCTAAAGTGTCCCTGGCCCCCTAGCCTCCCAACCACGCAAGTGTCCCTGGCCCCCCTCCAGTCACTCACATCCGTCGTTGCCTGTAATTCACTGTTTGTGTCTGTGTGCATATAGGGGAGAGCGAGTGTGTGTGTGAATCAGTGTCTGTGTGTATCAGTATCAGTGTCTGTGTGTGTGTATCAGTGTGTTTGTGTGTGTGTGTGTGTGTGTGTGTGTGTGTGTGTGTGTGTGTGTGTGTGTGTGTGTGTGTGTGTGTGTGTGTGTGTGTGTGTGTGTGTGTGTGTGTGTGTGTGTGTGTGTGTGTGTAGCAGTGTCTCTGTGTGTGTAGCAGTGTGTGTGTGTAGCAGTGTCTCTGTGTGTGTAGCAGTGTCTCTGTGTGTGTAGCAGTGTCTCTGTGTGTGTAGCAGTGTCTCTGTGTGTGTAGCAGTGTCTCTGTGTGTGTGGCTGCGTGTGTGTCAGTGGCTGGGTGTGTGTGTCAGTGGCTGTGTGTGTGTATCAGTGACTCTGTGTGTGTGTCAGTGGCTGCGTGTGTCAGTGGCTGTGTGTGTGTGTGTATCAGTGGCTGTGTATGTGTGTCTGTGTGTGTATCAGTGGCTGTGTGTGTGTGTGTGTGTGTGTATATCAGTGGCTGTGTGTGTCTGTGCAGGCCCTATAGGCCAGTATAGGCGATAACATTTTTAGTGGGTCACGAAAAAGAAGTTAAAAAATAACCGGGTCACGGAAAAAAAAGTTTGGGAAACCCTGCTGTCAAAGCTTAGAAATAAGATCAATGAGTCAAATACAGGGTTCAAAAAGTAACACATGAGTTTATCTGTACCAAGGCACAATTTGGGAGACAAGAATTCAGAAAGAACTCAAGCCTCTGAAAACATATTGCTTAGTATCACATTTTTATACATTTCAAAATGAGTAATACACCCCTTAAGAGGGCTGGCTTATAGATAAATGATGATATGATGACATGCAAAAATATATTAGTTGATACATATATATGCTTTACATTGCTATATTCTTATCGATAATTTACCATAATGTGGGCCTCTTAACCATGTGACATAAGGGAGTTACTGTGTTCAGCCCTGTATGTGTATTGTAGATAACTACACTATGGTCAGCAGGAATATCTTTAAGACATGAGAAATTGCTTACGAATGCTATTTCAATTCTTGCCTGCCTTGTAGGAATTAAAAAGGGTTAGTTATATCTAGGAGCGATACTCTGCAGATTCAAACATTCACAGTTCATTCATTCATTCATGAATGAGACAAATATACATTCATATAGCAAACACTCAGAAAATGGTGGTTTAGGCCAAAATGGAGGTGATGATAGCCACTCACATTATCTCAATCTTCACAGTCCTCTCTTTTTATTCTTGAAAACATAGTCTTTTAAGGATAATTCAGATAAAACTCAGAAGCGTTGCACTGGCCTGGAGGGCCCCAATTTGCATGGCTCCGATAGTTCTGGAAACTCACAGAGCTGCTGGCTATCATCTCAGCCAGGTTGGTCTTTCTGCCATCATCTTCATCTGTATTCCATTGAGGAGGACTGACTTTTCCTTCTGAGATTGCATCTTCCGTAGTGTCGTCTGTGATCAGTGGCATGGCCTGGGTAGAGGGTGTTACACACCTTTGCAGTATAGATTTACTGCACATGGCACAGACATACAAAACAATCAGAACAGCAAACACACAGACAAATCCATTCATCAGTTTCGCTTCTAGAAAACCAACCAACATGGTAATTCCTAACAAAACACACCTCTTATCTCCACCTTTCCTTAATCTCTCCTGTATCTCTGCGATCTTCTCTACCTCATGCTCAATCTTACCACTTTGATCTCTAAATAACATAACATTGCTCTTTAACTCGGGCACACGCTAAAATATAGTCCAGAGCCATTCTATTCTGTAGGGCCATTAATCTAATCTGTACCTGTTCTTGATTAAGTAAATTAATGAATGTAGTTGTATGATTGAGAACATCATCCAGTACATCCGTAAGTACATTGAGCCTGTCATATAGCAACTCAACTCCTACATTAGGAAATAAGCAAGCCCAAAATTGTTCTTTCCATAGACTACTTTTCAAACCCTGTGTGTTGGAAGTGGCTCTGCTATTCCTGATCCTGCCAGTGGGTCATTGTAAAGGCAGGTACAATTGTACCTAGATAGCAGGACCCTGTCCAACCACATGGTAATACTCTGTAGGCCCATTTTCCACAAATCCAATACACTCCCCTAGGTAAACTAGAATTTGTGTAAGCACTTTTTACTATATTAATTAAACTGAAAAATTAAGGCTACATCCTCCCTGTAAATTTTTAGTTCAGGGCTGTAAATACATTTTTATACAAGTTTCATTAGTTGGTGGAGACACCTGACCCATAAATTGATTGTTGTTCCCAGTGTAATTTCCACCTACAGGAACCTCATTTACCAGTGGAATTCGGTTTAGAAAAGTTTCCTGTAAACAAATTCAAATTAACATTTCATCATTTTAAATTCGGCATTAGTGTAAGGTATCCCTACTCAAGGGGTTAAATGTAATTCTCTCTTACGTCATTGGGGGCCACTAGAGTATGGCAGGGATTCATTGTATATATTCCCTTGTGACCCATTAACCTGTGTAGCATTGTGCAAGATTGTATGATTGTCTGCAAACTGATGTGACCATAAAACAATAAACATTACAAATATTTCAAAACTGATCATCCCTTATCATCATCTGGATGGTGTAGGCTGATCTTGCCTAGCGGGGCATACATCTTAAAAACACACTCTAAAGCATAAAAATAATATGGAGTCCTGAAAAAACAAATTGTTCATTTAAGTCCGGGCCTTGATAATATTGAGTTCAGAAAAAGCAAATTGTTCGTTTAAGACCGGGCCTTGCCTGAAGTCTTAATTCCTCGGTGGTTAAATGTTCTAGGATTATTGTGCCTAGAAACACTTTGGTAAAAAACGCTGGCTTGATGATTCTTTATCTTTGTTAACTGTTTACGGTGGTGCCGGCACTTTTTTCTTGCGATGATGCTGCTTTGTATTCTCCTTGGTAGACTGTATAAGCTGCACCTAAGTTTGGAGAGACTTAAACATTTCATTAATAAAAGCACAAGGAGAGCGCTTTTAGCCACTATAATTTAGTATCAGCACAAATTTTTTTTGTTTTTCACCACTATCTTGGCATCCGCGTATAAAATAAACACAAAAAATACCTTGCTCACCAACTTACAAAAGAAAGAAATCAACGGTGCATAGGAAAGTATCGTAAGAGAACACTGATAAGTGGCAAGAGGTTGTCACTAAAAGTCCCTAAAGCTTGCACTCATTGTAAACTGCAAAATATACATAAAGTACCAGTTAAATAACTAATACCACTAATATCAAATTTATTACAGACCAAATGGGAAATATCCACATAAACTTAACTAAAACACAACTAAAACGTATACAACTTTTTTACAAGCTAAAAACTTACAAAATGCATAAAATGACAACTAATAAATCATAAATAAAAGAGTCCCCATGTGAACGAAACAGACAGTATACGGTAAACAAAAATGCTAATATGAACACAAAGCCCTATCAGAACATGAGGGGCCAGTGACCATAATATACTAACAATGCTAATTAGCTTCACCACAAAACACTGCGTAGTAGCAGCTTATCACATTAATACTTAGTTCCCAAACAGACTCAAAATAAAGCTATCCAATAGTTATGCTGGAAAATGTAAAGAGATGGGGTATATCCCTCTCTATATGAATATTCATGAAATAACATGTTGCTATGTGTAGCAATGAGTAAACAGCACCAAAACACAACACAATATGAATGGAGTCATTTCGGCAAGAAATATTCAAGGATAAATAACAAAACAACACACACAAGGTAATGTTGCAATGAACAAAATAGGCAGAGTCCGCATATAGACAGGTGTGTTATGGAAAATCATATAAATTATCCTCTTTTGTTCATATGCAAATCCTATGACATGTGAACAACATACGACATAAAGGATGATGGAATTTAAAACATCAGCAGCTTGAGATTTAAATATATATTTATAATGAATTTGACAATAGCTACTGCTTTAAAAAATAAAATCTAGATTGCCTACAGTTGCATTCTTTAAAATGAGAGGCTATAGATCAGGGTTCAAATTAAGACACCTTTTGGAGGGAAAGGAGAGGTAATGGTTAAAAGTTATAAAAATACATCACATATGCAGTTAACTTTATAGGAAAAATTATTTCATATCTGATTTTATGCTTACTTGTTTATATTGTACGCTTTGTGAAGTACTGAGTATACTTTTGACACTATTCAAATACGGAAATACATATTAAATATTATTGTATTGTTAATGAAACAATTATAACAAATAGCGTTAAAAAACATCTCCTAATTAGAACAAATAGAATTGAAATGTGTTTACTGGTTTCTGCGTAGAGGTAATTTGGATACTGCATGTGGGGATTATAACCCCTTCTTGTAATAATTCCTACATAATGGGAGCTATGCCATCTAAAGCATTTCATAAACTATGAGGTATTTATTCTAAAATAGATACAAAAAACAAAAAGCATAATTTCACATTTCTCTGATACAGAGCAAAATGAACTTTACAAAAAATAAGATAAAAAAAAGACCCTAACCCTAACCCTAAGATAAAAACCCAAAACAGACCTGTTTGATCCTGCAAACTCAGTGCCAAAAATAAATAAATTACAATATCATTCTCTTTCCCCATACTTTTTTTTTTTTTTCCAGCTTCTAGTTAACTTTTCATGTCTGGAACGTGGTCTTTGTACATTCCTTAAGCTGGAGGAGGGGGGCCAGCCCGCTTGGCTGCTTTTAACCTTCCCTCTTTTAAATAACTGCTGTTCAAAAATCAGACGAGCAGTGTATTTAAGAAAACAAACCGTTAGTTTCCTAATATAAGTTTGAACAGAAAAACCTTGATAACACAAAAACAAACACAAAACCATCTTTGCAACCCTTCTTATAAAACATAAATCTTATTGTTTTATTTACTATATATTTATAATTCCTTATCTTTCTTACACACACCCACATAGACACATACACACGTTCTCTGAGTTTATCTTCTTTTAACATTCATTCTTCTTTCTACAAAACTCCAACACGATCTTAATCTTATGGGCCAGAGTAAAACTTAATAAAGCTTCCTTACTCCATAAGATCAGACTCTTTCTTTTTGTTTAAATAAAAAATAAACATTTACTTTTTAAAACTTTGCATTCTAGATATACCTTTCTTTTAGTCCTGACTCCTCTAAATCAGCACATGCAATTTAAATTTTAAAACTTCATTTAAATATTGTAACACAGTATTTCCTACGCCCAGGAACAAACATGTGCTACTGCGAAAAAAATACAAATTCAATTTGAGTCAGGGTGAAATGACTTCTTTTTACAACTGCCAAATTTTCATTCTCTTTTAAAATATTACACTAACAGACTTTAACATACAATACTTCCTAGGTTTATTTTAAATGCTACTGTCATGCCTTGTAAATGGCAGCAGGCTTAATACACTTTGACAAAAGGGTTTAAACTTAAATGACCCTTTTACAAGAGATTATTTGTTATTTTTATGATTAGTACAACAAGTGACAATGTGAAGCGCTATGTACACTAATGGCGCTATATGAATAAAGACATTCATACATACATACATTAACTATCAGAGGAGTGGCATACAAACACTTTACTCCATGACATGTATATTATTATGCCATCAAACTAGTTTCTATGAGCTTTCTTAGATAAAAACAAACAAAAAACATTTAAAGAGGATGTCCTCTTTTTCTTCCATGCAGTATTAATGCATTCATTCCTAAAAAACTACTTTAACATTCTTAAATTCAAGCCATTTCTTCCTAGATTACTAATTAACTTCCATGTCTCACAGACATGCAACTCCTGTGCCTCACAGACATGCAACTCCTGTGACCTTTCAGTGAAAAAGGGTGAGGGAAGGGAGATGAGGAAAAGGGGATTAGAAAAAAGGGGGGTCCAATAATGCTGCAGTTATTTTTAAAACTGAGCCTGATATGTTTCACTTTCCTTCTTATTCAATATATTCTGCGTCACTAAATATCCATTTTTAAAACATTTTATTGCCATAAAGTCCACACATAATTTCAAGGGACGTACCCTGCGCCGGCGACTGAGAATGTAGGTTTCCCCATAATTCTCCTCTATTACACCGATCAACGTTAGCTGACCATGTACCTTACACCGATCAACGTTAGTTGACCATGTACCAATAAGGTGCCCCAACCCTTGGTATAATATAAGTAGAATATAGAGTTAAGGAACAGTGGCCTTAAAAACAGTTTCCTGCTGTTCCTTAACAATAGTTCTCTCCCCAAGTTCTAGGAGACTTAACACCTTATTAATTATTATACCTTCCGGGCCCTTACTTGGCCCTGCCGTTTAGCGGCACACGGTATAACCTGAGTTTATGGCAATAATACAAAAACAACAATAACAATACCTGATCAGTATAATATTGATAAACTCACGTGATACAGGGTGTCCCGTCACTCAGGTAGGTTGCCCATAAAGAACAAACTGTCTACAGATTACTCAAACTTTAATCTAACGGCTTTTTCTGTTAAAAAGGATAAAGCCATACCTTATTCCAAGTGTGCACGTTTGAGTAATGTAGGCAGTTTCTCCGTCTGGGTTTCCTGGTCCCGAGATGTTGGGTGTCCCTTTCAAGGGCCGCCATCTGTCAAAGCTTAGAAATAAGATCAATGAGTCAAATACAGGGTTCAAAAAGTAACACATGAGTTTATCTGTACCAAGGCACAATTTGGGAGACAAGAATTCAGAAAGAACTCAAGCCTCTGAAAACATATTGCTTAGTATCACATTTTTATACATTTCAAAATGAGTAATACACCCCTTAAGAGGGCTGGCTTATAGATAAATGATGATATGATGACATGCAAAAATATATTAGTTGATACATATATATGCTTTACATTGCTATATTCTTATCGATAATTTACCATAATGTGGGCCTCTTAACCATGTGACATAAGGGAGTTACTGTGTTCAGCCCTGTATGTGTATTGTAGATAACTACACTATGGTCAGCAGGAATATCTTTAAGACATGAGAAATTGCTTACGAATGCTATTTCAATTCTTGCCTGCCTTGTAGGAATTAAAAAGGGTTAGTTATATCTAGGAGCGATACTCTGCAGATTCAAACATTCACAGTTCATTCATTCATTCATGAATGAGACAAATATACATTCATATAGCAAACACTCAGAAAATGGTGGTTTAGGCCAAAATGGAGGTGATGATAGCCACTCACATTATCTCAATCTTCACACTGCCTTACACAATTTAGTATCACCAGCAAAGATGGAGACTTTGCTCTCGATGCCAACTTCAAGGTCATTAATAAACAAGTTAAAAAGCAGGGGTCCCAGTACCGATCCCTGAGGTACTCCACTCACGACTTTAGCCCAACCTGAAAAAGTTCCATTTATGACAACCCTCTGTTGTATGTCCTTTAACCAGTTTTCAACCCAGGTGCATATATTATTACTGAGTCCAATTTTCTTGATTTTGTAAACTAACCTCTTGTGTGATACCGTATGAAAAGCCTTTGCAAAATCTAAGTAGACCACATCAACTGCATTACCCTGGTCTAAATTCCTACTTACCTCCTCAAAGAAACAAATAAGGTTAGTTTGGCAAGATCTATCCTTCATAAATCCACGTTGACTATTACTAATAATTTTGTTTTCCATTAGGTATTCCTGAATATTATCCCGTATTAAACCTTCAAGTAGTTTCCCTACTATTGAAGTCAGGCTTACAGGTCTGTAATTTCCCGGTTGTGATCTAGCTCCCTTTTTAAATATAGGCACCACATCTGCTTTACGCCAATCTTGTGGTACTAAACCTGTGGAAATGGAGTCCTTGAATATTAAATATAATGGTTTTACTATTACTGAGCTTAACTCCTTGAGAACTCTTGGATGTATGCCATCGGGGCCAGGTGCCTTATTTACTTTCATTTTTTCAAGTTGCTTATGAACCCTCTGTTGTCTGTCCTTTAACCAGTTTTCAATCCAGGTGCAATCCAGTTTTCAATCCAGTGCCCCTCCCCCCCCTCACTGTGCCCCTCCCCCCCTCACTGTGCCCCTCCCCCCCTCACTGTGCCCCTCCCCCCCTCACTGTGCCCCTCCCCCCCTCACTGTGCCCCTCCCCCCCCTCACTGTGCCCCTCCCCCCCTCACTGTGCCCCTCCCCCCCCTCACTGTGCCCCTCCCCCCCTCACTGTGCCCCTCCCCCCCTCACTGTGCCCCTCCCCCCCCTCACTGTGCCCCTCCCCCCCTCACTGTGCCCCTCCCCCCCTCACTGTGCCCCTCCCCCCCCTCACTGTGCCCCTCCCCCCCCTCACTGTGCCCCTCCCCCCCTCACTGTGCCCCTCCCCCCCCCTCACTGTGCCCCTCCCCCCCCTCACTGTGCCCCTCCCCCCCTCACTGTGCCCCTCCCCCCCCTCACTGTGCCCCTCCCCCCCCTCACTGTGCCCCTCCCCCCCCTCACTGTGCCCCTCCCCCCCTCACTGTGCCCCTCCCCCCCCCCCTCACTGTGCCCCTCTCCCCCCCCCCCTCACTGTGCCCCTCTCCCCCCCCCTCACTGTGCCCCTCTCCCCCCCCTCACTGTGCCCCTCCCCCCCCTCACTGTGCCCCTCTCCCCCCCCTCACTGTGCCCCTCTCCCCCCCCTCACTGTGCCCCTCTCCCCCCTCCCTCACTGTGCCCCTCTCCCCCTCCCTCACTGTGCCCTTCTCCCCCCCTCACTGTGCCCCTCTCCCCCCCTCACTGTGTCTCTCTGCTCCCTCCCCCCTCACTGTGCCTCTCCCCCCCTCACCATGCCCCTTATTGCGTAGTTATAGGGAGGGGGGTACAGGGATAAGAGGAGAATGGGATAAGACTAATCACCTTCTCTGCTCCCGGGATCAGAATCCACGGTTTGGATCCTGCATGGTGCTGCAGTACTAATGCCATGTTCAAACAGGGCACTCCCCCTGTTGACGTCACAGTCTGCTGTCACAGCCAATAGGAGGCTTGCGAGTCCTGCACATGGTCACAGGCGCCACTGAAGATCGAGCCGCCATATTGAATAAGGGTTATGCCCATACTAAGTAATACAGCTTGAAGGCACAGTGAGGGGGGGAGATAAGCACAGTGAGGAGGGAGAGAGGCACAGTCAGGAGGGAGAGAGGCACAGTGAGGAGGGAGAGAGGCACAGTGGGGGGGGAGAGGCACAGTGAAGGGGGGAGAGGCACAGTGAAGGGGGGAGAGAGAGTTACACAGTGAGGGGGGAAAGGTACAGTGAGGGTGGGGGAGAGGCACAAAGTGGGGACAGAGAGGCCAGTGAAGGGAAGGAGAGGCACAGTGAGGGAGGACAGAGGCACAGTGAAGGGGAGAGAGACACAGTGATGGTGAGAGAGGCACAGTGAAGGGAAGAGAGAGGCACAGTGAGGGGGAGAGAGAGTCACAGTGAGGGGAAGGAGAGAGGCGCAGTGAGAGGGGAGAGAGGCGCAATGAGGGGGGAGAGAGGTACAGTGAGGGGGGAGAGAGGCACAGTTAGTCACCTTGGCTAGGATAGGATTGCCTAGGGGGAGCTGAGTGAGCTAGTGGTAGCCGGGGAGGAGAGGCAGCAGTTAGTGCAGGTAGCCTTCCCCATTCCACTGGCGGGGCATCAGGGGGTCTCTCGGACTAGAGCCCAGCTGTTGCAGCCTTGCTCTGAGCTGGAGGCATCAGGGGCAGTAGCAGAGTTCTGCCACCTCCGTGATGCCTGCTGGCCAGGGGGTAAGGCGGGTGCTTGTGTACAGGTATCCCTGGTCTCGTTCCTGGTGATGTGGACGCTGGGTCCGGGAGAGGTGCATGCACAGGTAGTTCCCTTGGCTAGGTTAGAATTGCCTAGGGTGGGAGCTGAGTGAGGTAGGGCTGTGGGTCACGATAGCTTATGACAGGCTGTAATTTACACCAAAAATATATATATATATATAACTGGGTTTGAACTGGGACGAGACTTAGATATGATAAAATATAATTTATTCCTTGATAAAGGTGAACACAACAGATTATACAATTAACAGGCAAAATATAGACACTTACTTAAAGATGGAAATGATGAAACAGTCACATCTGGACTGGCAGTTCATACAGCACTCTTCATCATGCCAAGACATTGCATAGAATTTCTCTCAGCAATCAGGTAGCAATTCAGATGTTATCAGAAGACCAACATGGATATCTGGGTTACCAAAAGTTATATACCTTTTGTAACTCTATCCTTAACATTTAAGTACAGGTGATTGGTTTGCAATTACCTCCAGCCACTCTCTAACGTGGGAATGCCTTTTGATACATGCCCCCCTGCTAGTTGGCACAGGCGCAGTAGCACTCTGGGGTCTCATTTCTGCAGCCCCACATTTGCATCATTAATGCCAGCCAGTCTACTAAACAGAATTCCTGGCAGGAAACCCTTTGTTGTAAGGTGTGAAGTGGGACACTGAAAGCCTGCTCTGGTTTGAGTCCCCTCCGCCCTCCTGTAAACAGTGTAGGTGACAAAATCCTTTGAACAGCACTTAAATTCTAGACATTGGGACACTTCCCTTGACCATTTGCTGCCTTATTGCCAAAGAAATTTCCTCTGATTTCTGTCCCTGCAAAGAAAATTACACAAAGGGCTATAATCACTAACGAATTATTAACCCTTGCACTCCCGGATGGATCCCAGTGTTTGTGTGATGCAGACACTGATATAACAATAACACATGGGAACAGGGGAATATACATTTTCATGTTATAACAAGGGTTAAATCACATTTCTGGACCTCAGCCCAGTTAACCCCTTGTCTCCCTGGTGAGGTTAGAGGGTGGCCAATTGGGGTGTAAACCCTTTAATCCCGGGCCAAATCCTCACGACCGTCACAGGTAGGTAGGCAGCCAGGAGCAGTAGCCGGGGTTAGGGTAGAACAGCATATGGTTCTGTTCTCAGATCAGCCAGAGGTATCTGCAGAAGGAGAGGGCAGCATAGTGAAGGAGATGTTGAGGTATGTAGGGATATACCTGCAGGAAGGAGCTGGCTGCAGTCAGCCCAAGGATTTACAGGCAGCCGAAGAGCAAGCGCAGAGGGGGTCCCTACTAGCTAGGATTGCGACTCCTATTTTGACTGACTTGACTCAGGGGCGACGGTCTGTGCTGCCTGTCTGGTTTCCTGCCTGGGGAGGGCGCTCCCAAACCCTGAAGCTGGCCCTGGCCAGTGAACCCCCTGGGGTGTATGTGAAGTGCACCCTAGTTCACAGAGTAGTGGCTTATGCCACCTGGGGAAATGCCACCCTGCAGAGGTGGGGCTGGCCCCTAGAGGACTCAGACTTTACCATCCACCCTAAGAGGAGCAGAGGGCACAGCCCTGTTAATGGCGTTGCGCGGCAAAAGAACCCCTCTGACTGTGAATCCTCAAAAGCTGCCATGGCCCAGGCTGAGGTATCTGGCCTAGTGGGCACCATTTGAGGAGGGGAGGTGTCATGATCGGGGTATGAGGGGTTAATGGGATCTGTGTATATGTTGATCTGCATCCCCCTGCTTCAGCAGAATTGCCCCAGGTCTGAGATGTATTTCCCCAGCAGTCTGTTATATTACTATGTGTGTATAAATCATGTCAGGAGGGAAAGGTTAACCATATTGTGTATATGTTGATCTGCATCCCCCTGCTTCAGTAGAATTAATTGCTATGTTATGTATTAACATGGAGAGAGGGGTTAACTGTGTATTTGTCATAATGTAAACCCCATAGAACCATATCTCTGTATGTGTTTGTGCTACAAGGCTGACATTTGGATATGCTTTTCTATGCAACGAATACAGATTGCATATGTAGCCATGCTGTAAAATGGCTTACAGTCATCTCTCCTGCTGACAGTAAGGCCTGGTAAGTTATGGGCATGCCAGCAGTAATTATGGAGGTTTGCCCTCACACCCTGGTGAGGTGCCCTATGTATGGATGGGAGTGGTCACATGCTCTGAATCCATGATTAGTGATGTCAGAGTTGTGCCAGCCCCCAGAGGATACATAAGGCACAGCACTGCTAAAAAGTTAGGTTAGTGTGGTTAGTGTGGTTAGAGGTTGCTGAGTTATGAGACAAGGAACAAGTCTGAGTGCAGGATTGGCAGGAGACAGCTTATGAGACTGTGACCAGGGACCTGGCACAGGGTAGATATCCCAGCGGGGATAGGGAATCCCTAATCAGAGAGAGACATACCTTTTAAAGGGAAGCACCTGGATAATTATGTGTGGCTAAGAGACTACTGTGAGGGGCAGCTAGCCCACATCAAGTAATAAAGATGACCTTGTTAAATCATACCCTCGTGTTTAAGTGTGGAGTGATTACACCGAGGAATGCACCACAGAGGAGTTCCTCACCAGGACCATCCACATGCGGACGCTGGGATCCTGATGAGGTGGAGGCGCTGCACTGGATCTAGGTAGGACTCAAGCACACTACCTCAGCTGCTGTCATGGGAATATAAGAGTGCTCACCACAAACCGGACTGGACCGCGAGGCCGAGGTGGGGATACAGGAAAACCACCGCCCTACAGCCGCGTGAGCGGGTCCGGTAAGCAGAGTCGTGTAGATCGCCTTGTTCGGGAGAGGAGAGAGTAGAGTGGTAGAGGTACTTGCCAGATCCGGGGTAGGAGAGATCAGGAGTAGTCGGTGTCAAAAGCCAGGGTCGAGGAGAGGAGAAGGTAGAAGTCCGTTGAGCGAGCCGGGGTTCGAGGGTGCCAGAGATCGGGAGTCCAGGTTCAGGCTAGGGTCTGTGACGGAAGACAAAAGCAGACTGCGAAGTAGCTTGTAGCAAGCACAACTAGAGACTGACTATGCTCAGCAATCAGCTCAGGGCTGGAGGCACTAAATACTGACAGGAACCAATGAGAACCTCCAGCGGTGATGTCAGACGTAGGTAGAGCGCTGATAGGCTGAGGCAGGATGCAGAACAGGTGGGAACGGAATAATAACATTGGCGGCAGTAGAGATGGACATAGTAGCGCGCGACGCGCGCGACGGAAGGGGCGGGTTGAGTTCGCCGGACTGAAATGCAGGAGCCGTAGGCGCGCGCGCGGCCTTTCCACGGCGGCGCGCATGGGCAGCAGGGGCTGCCGGGAGTTCAGGAAGAAGAGGAGGTCCACGTGACCGGGTGCCACGCGCCCCGGCAGCCGAGGTAGGAACCGCAGCGGGCAGCAGCCTTACAGTACCCCCCCCTTCAGGGTCGGACTCCGGACGATCCTTACCAGGTTTAAGCGGAAACTTAGAATGAAATGCCCATACCAGCCTGGGGGCGTGTACCTGGATTTGAGGAATCCATGCCCTTTCTTCGGGTCCAAAACCCCTCCAATGCACCAAATACTGGAGGCCTCCTCTAGAGATGCGAGAATCTAGAATGGATTGTACCTCAAACTCTTCTTGTCCATTGACAAGTCTGGGGGAAGGTGTGATGTGTTGGATCAGAGGATTGGGTACAAACGGTTTGAGTAGAGAACAATGAAAGGCGGAGGGAATCTTCATGGTAGCAGGTAGTTTGAGTCGGTAGGTAACCGGATTGATCCTCTTCAATATAGGGAATGGACCGATAAATCGGGGTGCCAGCTTTGGGGATGTGACCTTCAAGCGTATGTTCTTAGTAGATAGCCATACTTTCTGACCTGGAACGAAATCGGGTGGTCTCTGACGATGCCGATCCGCCTGCTTTTTCTGCATGGCTGTGGCCCGCTTCAGATTATCCCGAATCCTGGACCAGGAAGCTTGAAGATCCCGAATCCTCTCTTCTGCGGCTGGAACTCCTGTACTCGGCCCAGACTGAGGAAGGGTGGAGGGATGAAAGCCAAAATTAGAGAAGAATGGAGACTGTAATGTGGACTCATTCCTGAGATTATTGTGAGCGAATTCCGCCCAAGGAAGTAGGTCGAGCCAATTGTCCTGAGAGTCCGATATGAAACAACGGAGGAACTGCTCCAGTGACTGATTGGTTCGTTCAGTTTGACCATTGGTCTGTGGGTGGTATCCCGAGGAGAAGTGAAGTGCCACATTAAGTTTTTTACAGAAGGCTCTCCAGAATTTTGAAACAAATTGCGACCCCCGATCAGAAACTATGGTCTGAGGTGACCCATGGAGCCTGAAGACCTCCTTGACAAATACTTCGGCAAGTTTAGGGGCACTGGGTAGACCTTTAAGTGGGATAAAGTGCGCTTGTTTAGAAAAGCGATCGACCACTACTAATATAGTGTCCATACCCTTGGATTTGGGTAGGTCGACAATAAAGTCCATCGAGAGATGTTCCCAAGGACGATCGGGAATAGGGAGGGTTTGCAGGAGTCCTGGAGGTTTATTCCGTGGAGTCTTGTTCTGTGCGCAGGTGGAACATGCTGAGACGAAATGTTGAATGTCCTTACGCATGCTAGGCCACCAAAACGTTCGTTGCAGGAGGTCAATAGTCCTTTTGATCCCTGGATGACCTGCCGTTTTAGCAGCGTGCCCCCATTGCATTACCTTCTGACGGAAGGTAGGGGGTGTGAAAAGTCGTCCAACTGGCACCCTGAGACCCTGCGGGATTTGATCTTGAATCTTGGTGATCTCTGATAGTGCGTCAAAGGTACTGGCAGACAGGACACATTTCGGAGGAAGGATAGTCTCTTGGGGATCTTCGGTTTTGTCCTCTACAGAGAATTGACGAGACAGTGCATCGGCTTTAGTGTTTTTGGAACCCGGGAGATATGAAATCAGGAAGTTGAACCGGGTAAAGAAAAGGGACCAACGTGCCTGCCGAGCGCTCAGACGGCGGGCAGTCTCAATATATAAGAGGTTCTTATGGTCCATAAGGATGGTGACGGGGTATTCAGTACCTTCCAATAGATGTCGCCACTCTTCCAAAGCCATCTTGATCGCGAGGAGCTCACGGTTACCCACATCATAGTTCCGTTCGGCTGCAGAAAATTTTCTAGAAAAGAATGCACAGGGATGCAGTCTGGCCTGTGGGTTCTTCCTTTGAGATAAGATCGCCCCTGCCCCTATGTCCGACGCATCCACCTCGAGAGTGAAGGGCTGTGCTGGATCAGGATGCACCAAGATAGGTGCTGTGACAAAGGCTTCCTTGAGAACCTGAAAAGCCATGATGGCATCGGGGGACCATAGTGCGGGATTGGCGTTCTTCTGAGTGAGGGCCGTGATGGGTGCGACCAGCGAGGAAATTTTTTTTATGAACCTGCGGTAATAGTTGGCAAAACCTAAAAACCTCTGTACCGCTTTCAAAGAGAGGGGGCGAGGCCAGTTCAAGACGGCTTCCACCTTGGTAGGATCCATCGCGAGTCCTGTGTCGGAGATTATGTACCCCAAAAATGACGTCGATGACTGATGGAACTGGCATTTTTCAAGCTTTGCGAACAGTCGGTTCTCCCGTAACCTCTGAAGTACTTGTTTGACATGCCGAGTATGTTCCAGAGGATTCTGCGAGAATATCAGGATGTCATCTAGGTAGACCACCACGTGTTGATCCAGCAGATCTCTGAAGACGTCATTAACAAAATCCTGGAAGACAGCTGGCGCGTTACAGAGACCAAAGGGCATCACGAGGTACTCATAGTGCCCATCACGCGTGTTGAAGGCCGTCTTCCACTCATCTCCCTTACGAATCCGGACCAGATTGTAGGCTCCACGGAGATCTAGTTTGGAAAAGATAGTGGCGCCTTGTAACCTGTCGAAAAGTTCGGCAATCAAGGGAAGGGGATACCGATTCTTGACAGTCACCTTGTTGAGACCACGGTAATCGATGCAAGGACGAAGTGTGCCGTCCTTTTTCTTTACAAAAAAGAAACCTGCTCCTGCTGGAGAAGAGGACTTACGTATAAAGCCTCTCTGGAGGTTTTCCTGTATATAAAGTTTCATCGCCTTGGTCTCGGGGGGGGAAAGTGGGTAAGTACAACCTCTGGGGGGAATCGCGCCAGGAAGAAGGTCGATCGGGCAATCGTAGGCGCGATGGGGTGGTAATTCCTCCGCCTGAATCTTGTCGAAGACATCTCTGAACTCCCAGTAGGCGTCCGGAAGAAGGGGATTCTTGGGTTCCGGATGTGTGGCAGCTACTAGGGCATTAGATGAAACCAGACAAGTGTCTTGACACCGATCTCTCCAGGTGAGGGGTTGTGACTGAAGCCAGTCGATCTGGGGATTATGGTGCTGGAGCCATGGAAGACCCAATATCACGTCTACTGCCGGCGTGTGGATGGCATCCAACTGAATTTGTTCGGAATGGTGTCCTGACATCTTAAGACGGAGGGAAATGGTCTGATGAGAGATAAATGCGGGTTGCAAAGGCCTACCGTCAATGGCTTCAAGGCCTACGGGCCAATCCTTGGCTACCAGAGGGATCTGGTGTCTCTCCGCAAATGATTGATCAATGAAATTCCCCCCAGAACCGGAGTCTAGGAAGGCCCTCGTAGAGATGTCTCCAAAGTCCCCTGATAGAGTTATAGGAAGAAGTATCTTAGATGGTAGTTTGGGAGAGAAAGGAGAGGTTACCATGCCCAGTGTAGTTCTCCCAGTACTCACTGGGGGCTGGCGTTTCCCGACTTGGAGGGACAGGTACTCACCAGGTGTCCACCATTACCGCAGTAGAGGCAGAGACCCGCCCGACGGCGACGTAGTCTTTCCGTTAACGAAAGGCGAGTTCCACCCAACTGCATGGGTTCTTCGGAGGATACGGCAACGGACTCCCCTGGAGCTGTATGTGAAGAGAAAGTGGATTGGGTAACTTTTAGACGCTTTCCTTTCTCTACTCTTCGCTCCTGAAGCCGCTGGTCCATACGGATACTGAGTGCGATGAGTGCATCCAATGATGTAGGGCGCTCCAGTGCGGCCAGCTCGTCTTTGAGGGTGTCATTCAAACCCTGCCAAAACACTGCGGCGAGTGCTTCATCATTCCACTTTGTTTCAGCGGAAATGGTGCGAAACTCTAGTGCGTAGCGTGCCACCGAGCGATTACCCTGTAAAACATTGAGGAGAGAAGAAGCGGCCGTTACCCTCCTTCCTGGTGTATCGAACACCTTCCGGAATTCAGTACAAAACCGGTCCAGGCTGGAGGTCAGCTCCGGGCGATGCTCCCATATGGGTGTAGCCCAGGCCAGAGCGTCATCGGTCAGCAGAGAGTAGATGTACGCAACCTTGGAACGAGGAGTCGGGAAGTGAGAGGGTAACAGTTCAAATAGGACGGAACACTGCGCCAGAAAGCCACGGCATGCTGAAGGCTCTCCCGAATAGCGATTTGGGTTAAGGTAGACGAGGTTCCGGGGAATGAGTTAAAGGTACCGGCGGAGAGAAAATGGGAGCAGGAGGAGCGGCAGCAGCCTCAGGAGAGGACAGAAGGGATTTGAGTTGCTCAGAAATGGTACCCAGGGAATTTTGGAGCATTTCCATACGCTGGTTATTTTGGGAGAGACAGTTCTCTACTTCCTTGAACAGGCCATCGTGTTCGCTCAGGCGTCGACCCACCTCGGCGGAGTCCAGGTCTGTTGGGCTGAGCATAATGTCACGGGAATATAAGAGTGCTCACCACAAACCGGACTGGACCGCGAGGCCGAGGTGGGGATACAGGAAAACCACCGCCCTACAGCCGCGTGAGCGGGTCCGGTAAGCAGAGTCGTGTAGATCGCCTTGTTCGGGAGAGGAGAGAGTAGAGTGGTAGAGGTACTTGCCAGATCCGGGGTAGGAGAGATCAGGAGTAGTCGGTGTCCAAAGCCAGGGTCGAGGAGAGGAGAAGGTAGAAGTCCGTTGACCGAGCCGGGGTTCGAGGGTGCCAGAGATCGGGAGTCCAGGTTCAGGCTAGGGTCTGTGACGGAAGACAAAAGCAGACTGCGAAGTAGCTTGTAGCAAGCACAACTAGAGACTGACTATGCTCAGCAATCAGCTCAGGGCTGGAGGCACTAAATACTGACAGGAACCAATGAGAACCTCCAGCGGTGATGTCAGACGTAGGTAGAGCGCTGATAGGCTGAGGCAGGATGCAGAACAGGTGGGAACGGAATAATAACATTGGCGGCAGTAGAGATGGACATAGTAGCGCGCGCGCACGATGCGCGCGACGGAAGGGGCGGGTTCAGTTCGCCGGACTGAAAGGCAGGAGCCGTAGGCGCGCGCGCGGCCTTTCCACGGCGGCGCGCATGGGCAGCAGGGGCTGCCGGGAGTTCAGGAAGAAGAGGAGGTCCACGTGACCGGGTGCCGCGCGCCCCGGCAGCCGAGGTAGGAACCGCAGCGGGCAGCAGCCTTACAGCTGCCTGTCTGGGCGGGCAATCCCCATACACCATCATGGGGGAGACTCAGGAGTCCTGTTGCCAACAGGTGCACCACCAGACACTACACTGTAATGGGGACTGGTTAGACCACAGGGGCCAATGTGAGATTGGGTGGGTCAGGCTAGGCAGAAAATCCGTTACACATACATATTGTTAATCTGATTTAATATATGGAAAATATAGTTATGAGTTATCGCTGGTTTTACTATAACTTTGGATAGGTTTGGAAGCTTGCCAAATGGCCCCTTTGATATGTAATTGTACAATCAAAGGAGGCTACTTGAAAGGCTTTGTCCTGGAGAAGTTCCTCAGAGGTGAGAAAACTTGTACATCATTGGAGGTGACTCGCCTCATTGCATATGCAGCCAGATCTCCCAGATGCATACAAACCATTTCACCTGTCAAACGTAACACCCTACATGAAAGACCCCTGCCCAATAAGCTTTTTTGCTAGACAGGATAGCAACAAAGGCATCATGTCATAGTTTTTTATAAATGGGCTGGCCAAGTAGTTACAGGGGAGGGTTGTATTAATGAGGGGCTGGGTAAACCCAGCTTCTTGCGTTACCTGGCAACCTGTGATTGGGACAAGGTAATTGTTCACCAATAACTGAACTGCCATGGTAGGAATGGGGGTCTGCATCTATATAGTTGCTTGCACCCCTTATTCTTGTGCTTGTCGTGCTTGTTGTGACCTATAACAACTAAGGAGCTGCTATTCGGCTGAATATCTCCTTGTCCAACCCCAGTGTAACAGGGGAGTAATCCCTGTTCAAGTAATGTGCCTTTAATCTAGCAGTGTGGTGGTTAACTGCTGGTAGTCAATTGTCATGGAACCAGAACTACCTTTCTGACTCACCTCCCTCTCTCCTTTGCAGATTCTGCCTGTCAGATCTTATTCCCAGCTGCATGGAGCTTGCACACACATACTGTGCCTGTGTAACTTGCAACAATGTTGCATCTTTTGCCTCTGGGCATGGAATCAGTGAGCTGCTACTGCAGTTTCTGAGATCCTCACCAGAATGGGCTAGTCTGCCCCCCCTCCTGTTTGTTCAGAGATAGTCTGCCCTTAGACTATTCCTTTACCCACACTGCCCCTCACTTCCTTTTCCACCCTGGAGACAGTGAGTACAAGACCCTTCTCTGTTCATCCCCCATGGTGAGGCCATCTCTTTCTACCGGTTCCTAACTAATAATCACCACTACATACCATCCACAAGTATCTGTGTTCTGCTGCTTTTCCCAATAAAGTGGAGGAAATATTACAGGGCTTGGAGTGATTTAAAAGGGAACTGTGTTAATGCTATCGGGAGCCATTCACACATCACACGTGACCCTGGCTTCAGAAAAGTAAAAAGAGGACTGTGTGCCTTGGAGACACACACAGAGGAGCTGCTACCCACAGCCTTTATGCTAAACAAACAAGCAAACAGCTACAGCTTTCTGCAAAACAAGCAGCAGCTTCACTCTGCCAGACAGGGCAGCAAGCTTTATACAGCAAACTAGACACAGCCAGCATACACCTTGCACACGAGGCAGCAGCTTTGCAAACAAACAGTACAGCTTACACACAAAACTTAACTGCCTTTCTCTGTCTGAGTTCACCCTCTGCACAGCCCCATAGTGAGGAGCCACCATCTCACCTACCCCTGCGCACGTCCCCACGGCCAGCGCCATCAAGGGCCACGCCACCGGACACCCGCCAGGACACGGGTCAGAGCCACCGGACACCTGTGAGCACAGCTACCCCTACGCTGCACGCTGCAGGACACCGCTCGGCATCATCTGAGACAGACGCCCATCGCTGACAAAGGTAAAAGACCGCACGCCACACGCACTGGCTAAAGGCCTACACACACCTACAGCATGGCAGAACTCAGAGCCTCACCAGACATCACGCAGGAGAGCGATCACTCAGACACAGAGACCGCTGCGCAACTGCAACAGGCGCAGGCGGGCGCAAGGCCCAAACGGGCAGTCACACTGACACAAAAGGCCCGCGAAAAATATGAGACTGACATTAAAGCGCACCGCGCTAAATTAGAGTTGGCCTGGGAAACAACCACACTTGGGATACGCAATGTCGCCGGCGCCGGCAATTATGTACAACAGCTCGAGCAGGCAATAACTCAATTAAAGATAGATCACGCACGCTACCAAGAGCTGTCAGAGGCATACATCACTTACTTGGCCAGGGCTAACACCGGAGAAAGCCTGCAAGAAAGGGACCTACAGCATAACATTGACTTGACACGTGACAGCCGCGTACGAACCTCTATCACGGAAGCCGAGAGTAAGAGGAAAGACCTTTTGCTGGAAACCGCATCGCAGCGCTCAAGCACATCCAGGCATTCTTCAAGGTCAGCAAGATCAGTGCAATCTCACGCGTCAAGCGAAAGCGCAAACGCCACCAAGGCGCGAGCCACCGCAGAGGCCGCACGTGCCAAGGCCGCATACGCTCAGAATGAGGCAGTCATGAAACTAGAAAGGGCCCACTTGGAAGAGGAGGAGCAGACAGCCTCTGCCACCGCCGCTGCCACCGCCGCTGCAGCCACGGACACCGCCGCTGCCACCGCCGCTGCAGCCATTGCCACCGCCGCTGCCACCGCCGCCACCGCTGCATGGAAAAAGGCAGAGGTGGACGTCAACCTAGAGGCCCTAAACCAAGAGAAGGAAGCCGCCGCCGCCATAGCCCAAGCTGAAGTCCTAGAAGCAGCCGCGAGACAGGATGGCGGGGAGCAACCGTACAGACGGATAGCCTCAGAGGATCCAGCCCAACGCACTGAAGACTACGTAAGGAGCCTCTTCAGTGTAAACACCAGCGAACCATCCCAACACGGATGGAGTGACTCCGCAGATACCGAAGACTTGCTAGGCCCACGAGGAGAAGATGCTGTTCCTGCAATGGTACATGCTGCCTGGGATAGCTACAGCCGCAATAGTGATCCACACGCCAGCGCGCACACGGATGCACCACAACAGGCTCGCAATCCAGGTACACCCACGCGGGAGAAAACAGCCCCTCACACTGGCCAGCAGCCATCACGCGTCCACGCCAAGGAAGAGGCGACCGCACAGACCCTCCCAGAAACTACCTCAGAATGGGGCAAACACGCCGATGCCTCAGGCCTGACAGACATAGCCAAGTACATGATCTGGCGTGACCAGGTGCAAGCAGGACTCATCAGCTTCGACGACCGCCCTGAGAACTACCGGACGTGGAAGTTCACGTTCAAAGACGCAATCCACAGCTTGGACTTCTCAGCAAGGGAAGAGCTCAACCTGCTATTCAAGTTCCTGGGGAACGAATCCAGGGAGCACACGAAGAGACTTCGGGCGGCAAACGCGCACCAACCCCAAGTAGGTCTCGACCTATTGTGGGAAAGGCTAGAAGAGTCCTATGGCAGCCCCGAAGCAGTCGAGGATTCGCTCTTCAAAAGAATCGACAGCTTCCCCAAGATCACAACTAAAGACTACTCGAAGTTACGAGAGCTCGGGGACCTGCTGCAAGAACTGGAGTGGAGAAGCTACCCTTCAACCTCCAAGAAAAATGGATCTCACAAGGCTCCAAATACAAAAGGGAGAAGCAAGTTGTCTACCCCCCATTCTCATTCTTCGTGGGCTTCATCCACGAAGCAGCAAGGACAAGGAATGACCCCAGTTTCATCTTAGGTGCGCAAACCACATACAGTGCAAGCAGCCTGAGGAACGAGAGACCAATGACGAGATATCGTAACACCCAAACACCCATCTCGGTCCACAGGACGAACGTGCCTCCCACGACCCAAACTACTCCCGATCAGTCGGTCGCCAGAGACAAGGAACCAAGGGACCTTAACAAAGAGTGCCCTATACACAAAAGGCCGCATTCGCTTAACGAGTGTATCGGATTCAGAATGAAACCCATAGAGGAGCGAAAGAACTTACTCAGAGAATGGGGAGCTTGTTTCAAATGTTGTGCTTCCACAACTCATTTATTCAAAGACTGTAAAGAAGAAATCAAATGTACAATGTGCGAAAGTGACAAGCACGTGACATCATTACACCCAGAGGCGCTGACATTCCATCAACTCAACAACCCATCCTCCGTAGCGGAGCATAGCGGGGAGAAAGAAGAAGGAGAGTCAACATCCGTCACAGCTCAGCGCACTGAGGTTTGCGGAAAGGAAGGTGACAAAATGTCCTGCTCCATAATATGCCTTGTCGCAGTACACCCCCAGGGACAACCTGAGAAGGCTATTTGGATGTACGCAATCCTCGACGACCAGAGCAACCGATCGCTGGTCAGG
The DNA here is from genome assembly GCF_040206685.1 of Ascaphus truei. Lineage (NCBI taxonomy): Eukaryota > Metazoa > Chordata > Amphibia > Anura > Ascaphidae > Ascaphus > Ascaphus truei. The sequence goes on from NC_134494.1 coordinate 3,170,356, forward strand.
TCAGAGTTCTTCGACATGTTTAACATACAAGACAGTGCTTCTCCTTACACTCTCAGAACGTGCGCAGGGCGAATGGAGACCACAGGGAGAAGAGTGAATGGCTACACCATATGCTCGATAGACGGCAAAGTGAACATGCCCCTTCCCACACTCATCGATTGCAACCACATGGCCACAAACAGGGACGTGATTCCCACACCAGACGTGGCACGCCATTACCCCCACCTCAAAGGAATAGCCAACCACATCTGGCCAGTAGAACAAGGCGCCAAGATCTTGCTGCTGCTCGGCAGGGACATCATGAGGGTACATAAAGTCCGTAAACAGCATAACAGACTCCACAATGCGCCATACGCCCAAAGACTTGACCTAGGATGGGTGATAGTAGGCAACGCACGCACCAACAAAGAGCATGGGCAAGACTATGTTGACGCCGCAGAACAGTGGTGACAGAATGTGGACACACATCTCTCTCTAAACCATGTCCTGGCCATCTCCAAGTGACCGAAGGGCCAAGTGAAGAGAAAAGACAAGGTCATACCCCTGAGATCAACAAAAACATCCTCGCATCGAGGGGATGGGACAATGGCCTAGGATGCTCAGCAGTCCAGACAGCTAAGGACGATGAGTCGATTCCACTGAAGGAAGAAAGTAACCTCCCAAAGGTGACCGACAAAGGGATCGCCCAAAAGGCAATAAACGATCAAACAGTCCTCTCGCGAGCAATGGCACGACTAAGACGTACAGTTGTTCCTCTCCACAGAGTATCAAGTGACAAAGCAACCAGCTACCACGGCTGGCATAGCCGCAAAAGATTGCGCCCCACAGGGGAAGCCACAGTGTCAAAAAGACTGTCCTCTCACACGTCTAAAAAGAGACATTTAATAAAGGGATTTACTAGGACAAAAGAGACTTTTCTTCGTTACGTCCAGGGAGACAATAACCTCCCGATGGCAGTCAACAAAGAGACACAAAGGCGTTTCACCAAACTACGTGGAGATGTTCTCGTGCAAAAGAAATGCACCGATGATCTACGGTGCACAGCGTTCCAAACAACAAGGGACGGCAAACAAACACCATCGAGGGAAGATAGAGGATTCCCGAGGTTAACTGTCAAGGAGCTCTCTAAAGACGGACTAGACAGTTGGGTGACTCCTCTACCATTCCATTCACCAAAAGGACGCTTCCCAAACAATGAAGAACATGCCATCTCTAGGTTCACTTCGCACCTCCGCGACCTAAAAAGGGAACCAGAGACCAAAAACAACGTTGTGGCCTTCATCCAGAAGATATTCTTTACCGGCCACGCAAGGCCAGCACCTCTAATGGAGGAAGGTGAAGAATGCCAGTACCTCCAATCACCTGGGGCCTACTGCTGTGGCAGACTTTATTCTAACAAATCACCGGTTTGTCCCTGGCGGGTTCCTGGAATGCGACACTGTTCACCTGGAGCATGCCGCGTTCCCAGCCAGGGGTCATGCCCGGCTGACGCGCGGCTGATGTTTTAATTTATAATGGTTCAGGATTTAATAGGCTGCAATGCTTCGCGTGTCCGCCAGATGGCATAAAATCATGAATTATAATGCAGTGTATATATATACTGTATAACAACAACTCCTATAACGCCTAACATACAGTACTGTACGCATACAGTACTGTATATGCACATCAATGATACTATGGGCCGGCGGGGGCGAGATGTGTTTGCAGCAGAGAGAGATCCACTGCTCTCTCTGCGCAAACATCGGCACATTAAAAATGATTTAAAATACATTTTTATTCATAGTGTAGATGTGCAGAGGGTCTCCGGAGCTGAACCGTGTTGGTTTCAGGTCGGGGGACCCCCTGCTCCCCGAGATACAGCCCCCTTTATGAGGTGCCGGTATCCCTCTGCGTTTAAAGGTCCCGATCACGTGACCGCGGCCTGTAAACAAAGCAGAGGGATACCGGCACCCCCTAAAGGGGCCTGTATCTCGGGGAGCAGGGGGTCCCCAGACCTAAAACCACAGCGGTTCTGCTCCGGAGACCCTCTGCACATCTACAGGAGAAATAAAACACACACATCAATAAAGAATCGTTCTTTACCTTAGCGGCTATGTGCTATGGTAACGAAGCAGCATTTCTGTATTTTTAATAATATTGTACAGTGAGCAGGGGGTTCCCTGAGCCAGAAATTAATGCTCAGGGGACCCCCTGCTCCTGCACAATATTATTAAAAATACAGAAATGCTGCTTCATTACCATAGCGTATAGCCGCTAAGGCAATGAAGGGTTAAGGCAGAATAAACAATAAATACATTAAATACATATTTTTAATGTGTGTGTTAAACCTCCCTGCCTTGACTGTAATCTATGTAAAAAAAACTCCCCCTATTGTGTGTGTTAAACCTCCCTGCCTTCCATGTAATCTATGTAAAAACCCCTCCCCCTATTGTGTCTGCTAAACTTCCCTGCTTTGACTAATCTGTGTAAGCCCCCTCCCCCTAATGTGTCAGTTAAATCTCCCTGGCCAGTGTTTCTGTGAGTGCAGTGTACTGTATGTAAATGTGGGGAGGGGGATCCCGTGTAAATAACCACACCCACACCAACTACCCACTACCCACCTGCACATGGCCCCTCCGCTGCTGCAAAAAAGAGACAAAAATTAAAACATACAAAGTAATGTCCCCTAACCCCTTAATCACCATAGCGGTTATTAACCGCTACAGTCATTAAGGGGTTAACCCACCCTCACCCACCACTCGGGATGCCTACATACCCTCCCACACTAACCCCCCCCCCCGTGAGGCCTAACCACCCTCACCCAGTACCCACAAGGTGAGGCCTACCCACATACCGTTGGGGAAACACCCCCCCCCCCACCCCCAGTACCCACAATAAAAACAATACAGTGACCCACAATAAACATCATTCTATTTATTAAATACATTACCCACCCCCTGTGCCCCCCCATAAATACAAGATTTATTATTTTACATACAGGGTTTATAACGCAGCCCCACGCGAGTCCCCGGTGGGCTGGCGGGGCACCTGGACAGACCTACAGTTTACCAGCAGCCCTTTTTACACAGGTTCTGGAGGCCTGCTGGTGGGTCCCGCCAGCACCATGGCCCCCAGGTGGTCTCCTTGGGACACCGTGGGCCACAATTCGGTCCCCACGGTAGGCCCGCGGATGTCTGGGAGCCCCGGGTCAGACCCACAGGTGTCTGCGGGGCCTCGGGTGGTTCCCTCGGGGGTCTGGGGAACTCACGAGTGCTCACAACGGGTCCGCGGTGCCCCCACAGAAGTGGGACCACACATCATCATCCCCGCACCTATGGGTCGGCGGTGCCCCCACAGAAGTGGGACCACACATCTTCATCCCCGCAGACTACGGGTCGGCGGTGCCCCCACAGATGTGAGACCACCGCTTCATCCCGCATGTGTCACCCATGGAACCACCAGCCTGATACCCGTGGGATACCCGAGGCGATCCACAGGTGGTCTCCAGAGGTCCCACGCAGAACCACGGAACCAACCCTGAATGTAAAAAAAATAAACCTGGCCTATACATTCAATAAATACAACCCCCCTCCCCCCCCCAACACCTACAGTACAATAATGTGCAAAATAACTATTATCCAGATATGGATAATAGATTAATTGCCCATTATTAAAAACATTAACCAGCATATTAAAATAAATAAAGTACTACTGACCTCATCAATACGAAGTGTCCGTCGCCAGCAACATCCTTATCTTGCCCACAAAATACATAGCAAATACAAAGCCAATACATTGCAATTACATTCAGATATCAATTAACCCCTTAAACACCTTATCAGATAATAACCGCAAAGGTGATTAAGGGGTTAAGCCACACTGGCCCGATACCCACCCTTCACCCATGAATTTGTACAGTGGCTTCATCATGCAACTATATATATATATATATATATATATATATATATATATATATATATATATATATATATATATATATATATATATATATACAGTGTATACACACACATGATGAACCAATATACAAATAAATGTAGAAGGGTTATCAAAACCATACTGTCCTACAAATAACACTTCTCCATACAGACACACTACAATAAAATCAATTTACTTTAATAATACTAACTGATCTCACAATCTAATTAATCAAATGCCAATGAAATGCCAATGAAACACATCACATTCCAATCAATACATTACAACCAATCAAGTAAACAAAAATCAATTAGCAATCATTATTTACATCCCTAAACAGTTGACACTCCACCCCGAACAATGAAACAATTAACTAATTCACGCCTGGAGCAGAACAATTTAGCCTGTGAAAAAATATAAGTACCAACCAGAATACAGTACAACCTTTAAAACCAAGGCTATCCCTGAACACCATACACCACAAAATACATAGCAAATCCAAAAAGCAAATACATTGCAAGTACATTCAGATATCAATTAACCCCTTAAACACCTTATCAGATAATAACCGCAAAGGTGATTAAGGGGTTAAGCCACACTGGCCCGATACCCACCCTTCACCCATGAATTGGTACAGTGGCTTCATCATGCAACTATATATACAGTATGTATATATATATATATACAGTATGTATATATATATATATATATATATATATATACAGAGAGAGAGATATATATACTGTATATATATATATATATATATATATATATACAGTATATACACACACATGATGAACCAATATACAAATAAATGTAGAAGGGTTATCAAAACCATACTGTACTACAAATAACACTTCTCCATACAGACACACTACATTACAATGAATTTCCTTTAATAATCCTAACTGATCTTACAATCTAAATCATCAAATGCCAATGAAATGCCAATGAAACACCTCACATTCCAATCAATACATTACAACCAATCAAGTGAACAAAAATAAATTAGCAATCATTATTTATATCCCTAAACAATTGACACTCCATCCTGAACAATGAAACAATTAACTAATTCACGCCTGGAGCAGAACAATTTAGCCTGTGAAAAAATAAGTACCAACCAGAATACAACCTTTAAAACCAAGGCTATCCCTGACCTCCCTCAAACACACAATACAATACCAAGGATTACATCTATCTAATTTTAAAATACTTTAAACTCACAATAATGCATAGCAGCATAGACAAATTAATTTAAAACACATCAAATCAAGCTTTTAAAACAACATCCTTTCTTACCCTGTATGTATATATCTCTCTAGACATATATACATACATACATACAGTGGCAAGAAATGATATACCACAAAAAAAAATACACATGTTAAAAAACTTTTTGAAAAAATTAACAAGTTAAATAAAATACATTTCTTTAGTTCACTTATCATTACTTGGCCCCACCGACTCCCGTTGCGCAGCTTACTCACGAACCAATCCACCAGGCACAGGAACCCATAAAATAATAAACCATAAAAAAATAAACATTACACTAAAAATCCAAATCAATCCACGGGTCTTCTATTTGTAATCCATCTTCATCTGTATTCTTCTTTCTTCTATCTTCTTCCGGGCGGGGTCTTCTTCCCGCCTTCGGCCACGCCCTGGTCTTCTTTCTTCTCCGGAGGTCCTTCCTCCGCGGCGTCTGGCTTCAAAATGAGATGACATAGGCTTTTAAAGGCCTATGATGTCACATTTTCGTCATATGGTTCCCACGGTCCTGATTGGATTACAAATAGAAGACCCATGGATTGATTTGGATTTTTAGTTTAATGTTTATTTTTTTATGGTTTATTATTTTATGGGTTCCTGTGCCTGGTGGATTGGTTCGTGAGTAAGCTGCGCAACGGGAGTCGGTGGGGCCAAGTAATGGTAAGTGAACTAAAGAAATGTATTTTATTTAACTTGTTAATTTTTTCAAAAGGTTTTTTAACATGTGTTTTTTTTTTTTTTTGGTATATCATTTCTTGCCACTGTATGTATGTATGTATATATGTCTAGAGAGATATATACATACAGGGTAAGAAATTATGTTGTTTTAAAAGCTTGATTTGATGTGTTTTAAATTAATTTGTCTATGCTGCTATGCATTATTGTGAGTTTAAAGTATTTTAACATTAGATAGATGTAATCCTTGGTATTGTATTGTGTGTTTGAGGGAGGTCAGGGATAACCTTGGTTTTAAAGGTTGTATTCTGGTTGGTACTTATATTTTTTCACAGGCTAAATTGTTCTGCTCCAGGCGTGAATTAGTTAATTGTTTCATTGTTCGGGATGGAGTGTCAATTGTTTAGGGATGTAAATAATGATTGCTAATTGATTTTTGTTCACTTGATTGGTTGTAATGTATTGATTAGAATGTGAGGTGTTTCATTGGCATTTGATGATTTAGATTGTAAGATCAGTTAGGATTATTAAAGGAAATTCATTGTAATGTAGTGTGTCTGTATGGAGAAGTGTTATTTGTAGGACAGTATGGTTTTGATAACCCTTCTACATTTATTTGTATATTGGTTCATCATGTGTGTGTATATACTGTATATATATATATATATATATATATATATATATATATATATATATATATATATATATATATATATATAAAACATAATACTGAGTTAAGTTATGGTGAGTAAAAAAGTGACAAAAACCCTCCACAGGAAAGCAAATATGCAAATATAGCTGTATGCTCATCTGCATGTCTTAGGCAGGTCTGCAACCCCGCCTTTCCCCATTATCACCCAGCATACAGCACTTCCACTGCAGCAAGGGATTCTGGGAAATGACATGCAAATGAGCACACAGTGTCACTTTTTGCCTCAGTAACTCAGTATTATGGTTTAGCCTATCCCATAGCCTCTCTTGCATTCCCAGTAAAATCAACCCCACACTGATGAGACCCATCAAGGTCGAAACAGCTGTTTGGGGGTGGTTTTCTGGGTATGCACCTTAACCCTGGCTGTGCTCAAAGCTGTGACCATGCAGCAAGCTTAAGCCTATAGGGAACCATGTTAAAAATGGTTATTGAGGCAAAAAGTGACACTGTGTGCTCATTTGCATGTCATTTCCCAGAATCCCTTGCTGCAGTGGAAGTGCTGTATGCTGGGTGATAATGGGGAAAGGCGGGGTTGCAGACCTGCCTAAGACATGCAGATGAGCATACAGCTATATTTGCATATATATATATATATATATATATATATATATATATATATATATATATATATATCTGTATATATATATATATATATATATATATATATATATATATATATATATATATATATATATATATATATATATATATATACATACTGTATATATAGTTGCATGATGAAGCCACTGTACAAATTCCTGGGTGAAGGGTGGGTATCGGGCCAGTGTGGCTTAACCCGCAATCACCTTTGCGGTTATTATCTGATAAGGTGTTTAAGGGGTTAATTGATATCTGAATGTACTTGCAATGTGTATTTGTATTTGCTATGTATTTTGTGGTGTATGGTGTTCAGGGATAGCCTTGGTTTTAAAGGTTGTACTGTATTCTGGTTGGTACTTATATTTTTTCACAGGCTAAATTGTTCTGCTCCAGGCGTGAATTAGTTAATTGTTTCATTGTTCAGGATGGAGTGTCAATTGTTTAGGGATGTAAATAATGATTGCTAATTGATTTTTGTTTACTTGATTGGTTGTAATGTATTGATTGGAATGTGATGTGTTTCATTGGCATTTCATTGGCATTTGATTAATTAGATAGTGAGATCAGTTAGGATTATTAAAGGAAATTGATTTTATTGTAGTGTGTCTGTATGGAGAAGTGTTATTTGTAGGACAGTATGGTTTTGATAACCCTTCTACATTTATTTGTATAGAAAAAAGGGGGGATGGGGGAGCACCGGTGGAAGGCTGGTATAAAACCTAAATTGGTTGTGTAATGTTATATGACAATATGAAGGGTTTTGTGGGTGTAAAATAATTGTTAACACTCACACGGCCTTGTGCGAATGCTGTCGCATCAAGGTGTCTTTAAGACTCCCTTTTCTTTCTTCTTTTTTCTTCTTCCTTCTTTCGTCTCCTTTCTGTATTCTGGATTTTTCCTCGCCGCCTTGCGTCTGTATTCTTCTTCTCCTACTTCTTTGATGTTTATCTCGCCCTCGGAATAAATATATACACAAAAATATGTGAGCAAACTGTGATTTTATCAGGGAAGGTATCTGGATATATGGTAAGAGTATATATAAAACACTTACACGGGCGTGTGTGCGTGCGCTCTAAGGGATGGTATCTTGGTCTTTCAGGGGCAATCCCACTTCTTAAAGTAAAGTATAAGCTCTAAAAACAGAAAGTCAAAAGCCACACTTGAGTTAAAAAGGCAGAAACAAAATAAAATGTAACTACTCACACGGCCAAGTGTGAGTGCACACTTGGATATGGTATCTTTGGGTTCTCCTTCTGAGGTCCCAGCTGGAAAGGGTCCACTGGTGCTGAACATGGGTCCTCACCCCCCCAATGGGTCAAAAAGTTCTGAGCCCGAGAAAATCAAGGCCAAGGTCTTTATTAAATGAAATGAACAATAAAACAACAAAGCACAGCTAACTCAGCTCGTGAGTTACTCTGTGGAAAGTTAAAAAAGCCAGTCTTTAGGGAATCGAGCAGGGCTTGTGGTACTGCAGCTGAACTGCCTCCGCGTCCGGATGTAGCGCTGCACGTCCGCGTGTCCTGCTCCCGACGGTGGCTTGATAGGGTCAAAAATACTGGGGGATTTTGAGCTACGCGTTTCGCCCTATGGGCTTCCTCAGGCTCCGTTTTTTTCTTGTCTCATTTGTTGAAGGATCCTGGGTAGATCCTTTATTGGGGTCTTTAGAGTCACAGGCGGAAAAGAAGCAGAGGGAAACCTTGCCTACCACCAAGGTTGCTATTTCCCCCTTTACTATACCCACCATCCCCCTAGGTAGCGCCCGGGTTTTTTGTTCTACAATTATTTGTATATTGGTTCATCATGTGTGTGTATATACTGTATATCTGTATATATATATAGTTGCATGATGAAGCCACTGTACAAATTCATGGGTGAAGGGTGAACCTGTGTAAAAAGGGCTGCTGGTAAACTGTAGGTCTGTCCAGGTGCCCCGCCAGCCCACCGGGGACTCGTGTGGGGCTGCGTTATGAACCCTGTATGTAAAAGAATAAATCTTGTATTTATGGGGGGGCACGGGGTGGGTAATGTATTTAATAAATAGAATGATGTTTATTGTGGGTCACTGTATTGTTTTTATTGTGGGTACTGGGGGTGGGGATGTTTCCCCAACGGTTTGTGGGTAGGCCTCCCTTGTGGGTACTGGGTGAGGGTGGTTAGGCCTCATGGGGGGGGGGTTAGTGTGGGAGGGTATGTAGGCAACCCGAGTGGTGGGTGAGGGTGGGTTAACCCTTAATGACTGTAGCGGTTAATAACCGCTATGGTGATTAAGGGGTTAGGGGACATTACTTTGTATGTTTTAATTTTTGTCTCTTTTTTGCAGCAGCGGAGGGGCCATGTGCAGGTGGGTAGTGGGTAGTGGGTAGTGGGTGTGGTTATTTACACGGGATCCCCCTCCCCACATTTCCATACAGTACACTGCACTCACAGAAACACAGGCCAGGGAGATTTAACTGACACAATAGGGGGAGGGGGGCTTACACAGATTAGTCAAAGCAGGGAAGTTTAGCAGACACAATAGGGGGAGGGTTTTTTACATAGATTACAGTGAAGGCAGGGAAGCTTAACACACACAATAGGGGGAGGGTTTTTTACATAGATTACAGTGAAGGCAGGGAAGCTTAACACACACAATAGGGGGAGGGTTTTTTACATAGATTACAGTGAAGGCAGGGAGGTTTAACACACACATTAAAAATATGTATTTAATGTATTTATTGTTTATTCTGCCTTAACCCTTCATTGCCTTAGCGGCTATACGCTATGGTAATGAAGCAGCATTTCTGTATTTTTAATAATATTGTGCAGGAGCAGGGGGTCCCCTGAGCATTAATTTCTGGCTCAGGGAACCCCCTGCTCACTGTACATTATTATTAAAAATACAGAAATGCTGCTTCGTTACCATAGCACATAGCCACAAAGGTAAAGAACGATTCTTTATTGATGTGTGTGTTTTATGCATACTGTAGATGTGCAGAGGGTCTCCGGAGCAGAACCGCTGTGGTTTTAGGTCCGGGGACCCCCTGCTCCCCGAGATACAGCCCCTTTAGGGGGTGCCGGTATCCCTCTGCTTGGTTTACAGGCCGCGGTCACGTGATCGGGACCTTTAAACGCAGAGGGATACCGGCACCTCATAAAGGGGTCTGTATCTCGGGAAGCAGGGGGTCCCCCAATCTGAAACCAACGCGGTTCAGCTCCGGAGACCCCCTGCACATCTACACTATGAACTAAAATGTATTTCAAATGTATTTATTTATATTCATTTATTTATTTATTTATTTAGATTTATTTATTTATTTTTGGGGCGGCTGCTGTGTGTGAGTTTTTTTTATTGTGGGTAGTGGGGGTGGGTGAAGGGGGTATTAGCCCCAACGGTGGTTGTTTAGGGCTTGCGGGGGGTAGCGGGAGGGGTTAACCCCTTCATGACCGTAGCGGTATTAACTGCTACGGTCGTGAAGGGGTTAAGTGCACGCGCAACCCCCCCGCAAGTCCTAAACTCACACCAAGGGCCAAATACCCCCTTCACCCACCCCCCCTACCCACAATAAAGCGGGCACGGTGGGTTAACCCCTTCATTGCCTTAGCGGCATTACGCTATGGTAATGAAGCAGCATTTCTGTATTTTTAATAATATTGTGCAGGAGCAGGGGGTCCCCTGAGCATTAATTTCTGGCTCAGGGAACCCCCTGCTCACTGTACAATATTATTAAAATACAGAAATGCTGCTTCGTTACCGTAGCACATAGCCGCTAAGGTAAGGAATGAGTTTTTATTTATATATGTGTTTTATTTATACTGTACATGTGCAGAGGGTCTCCGGAGCAGAAACGCTGTGGTTTTAGGTCCGGGGACCCCCTGCTCCCCGATATACAGGCCCCTTTAGGGGGTGCCGGTATCCCTCTGCTTGGTTTACAGGCCGCGGTCACGTGATCAGGACCTTTAAACGCAGAGGGATACCGGCACCTCATAAAGGGGGCTGTATCTCGGGGAGCACGGGGTCCCCCGACTTGAAACCAACGCGGTTCAGCTCCGGAGACCCCCTGCACATCTACACTATGAATAAAAATGTACAGTACTGTATGTTAGGGGTTATAGGGGACGGCTTTAAAGACAACAGCTCGCAAACGCCCCCATGTGTTTTTACACAGCATTGCAGTATTGCAGCCAGCGGGAATAAAATGCTTAAATCACAGCCGGGAAAATAACGCAATACACTCCGGGCGAAAACGATACAAAACTGAACATCACCGGGATATACTGAAATTTGCGGAACTAGCCGAGTTAGAATAAAGTTGGTCGCCTCTGTACCACCCTCAGGAACCCGATCAAATCCGGGTAGTGTTCAGCCCCAGCACTCAGCTTCAGGGAGTCTCTCTGAAAGACGCCCTCTTTACTGGACTAGATTCGACAACCAGTCTTCCAGAAGTGTTGTTCCGCTTCCGCAAGGAGCCAAAAGCCATCTCCTTCTGCCGAACGCCAGGTGATAGAGCGACAAGCTGCCACGACTGGCATACCTACAAGGGGATGCACTCTGTGGGTAAAACTACAGAGACAAAAAGACCGTTCTCTCACAAGACCAAAAGGAAACAGTGCCAGAGACCTTTACACAAAGACATTTTTGTGCAACCAGCAAACCTGGAGCTGTGCATCCACCTTGCATCCTTTGCCAAAGAACCTTGACCAAGGGACCTTGATACCAGTGATACCGGCCGGTGTCACATCGCTATGTGGACATGGACTCTTGCATCGTTTGAGAATGTGATGTTATCTTTGTTATGCATTGCACATATGTTCCACATAGTCTGTTATATAGTGGTATCTACAGATACCAGACGGGGAGTGTCATGGAACCAGAACTACCTTTCTGACTCACCTCCCTCTCTCCTTTGCAGCTTCTGCCTGTCAGATCTTATTCCCAGCTGCATGGAGCTTGCACACACATACTGTGCCTGTGTAACTTGCAACAATGTTGCATCTCTTGCCTCTGGGCATGGAATCAGTGAGCTGCTACTGCAGTTTCTGAGATCCTCACCAGAATGGGCTAGTCTGCCCCCCCTCTTGTTTGTTCAGAGATAGTCTGCCCCTAGACTATTCCTTTACCCACACTGCCCCTCACTTCCTTTTCCACCCTGGAGACAGTGAGTACAAGACCCTTCTCTGTTCATCCCCCATGGTGAGGCCATCTCTTTCTACCGGTTCCTAACTAATAATCACCACTACATACCATCCACAAGTATCTGTGTTCTGCTGCTTTTCCCAATAAAGTGGAGGAAATATTACAGGGCTTGGTGTGATTTAAAAGGGAACTGTGTTAATGCTATCGGGAGCCATTCACACATCAAACGTGACCCTGGCTTCAGAAAATCAATTAATAAACACCATCTGCCTGATTTAGATTGCTTACAAAAGCCTGTCTGTTGAGACAGGAAGTGTGTCTCCTTAGCTCATACCTGAGCTGAACTTTGGAGAGAGAGCAGAGATTGTCTTTACTCTCACAACCTGTCTTGAGCTCTGCCAGAAGACACTGCATAGCTGCTTTCAAGACACAGGGAAAACTTCTAAACCTGAATGCTGACACACCCTGAGGGAAGGGAGCGGAACCAGGAACAGAGAAGATTTTCCCTCCAAACTACAAGGAACAGATAAGACTTTTATTACAAGACTTTTTATATCTGTTCATTTCATGCTATGTGTTTGGGGCTGGGAGACATGCTTACTAAAGGAGTTGTGAATTGCATTGTATTTCACTAGAACCACTCCCAAGTGAATAGAAGCTTTGTTTTCCCCTTGTTTGGATGGTTTCCTGATGTTAAGGAAAAGGCACAATAAAGCCTCGTTATAATTTCACCTTATAAAGTCTCCAATTGTGTACTTCTGTGAACGTCCGTCTACATATGGTGTCCGAAGTGGGACGATAGGTGTCTTTGAAGTTAAAAAGGACCGGAGATTTTTTATGTGAAATTTTTTTTTATGCTTTTTGCCTACAAACAGTCTGAGCAACTCAGGGGTAGGAAGTGACGTCAGTCACAAAACGCGTAGGGTCAAAGGTCACGATGCCTTGGAGTTACACTGGTGAGAAGTGTCAGTCAAGTGAAGCAGCATCATTGAAGCTGCAGTGCTGGCAAGCAGGAGAGTGTGGAGTTCCCTTACTCGGCAGCCATCTTGGAGTGTGTTTTGAAGCTGGAAGGAAAGATACTACACAGGGAGCCCCTGAGGACCCCCACTGCTGCAGGTGTCAGCCCCACTTGTCTACACATGCTTGTTATTCCAGTCCTGCTGCAACATGCTCCGTTTTTTTATTAAATAGTTATTTTTCTTTCAGCTTGATTGTTTTATGTTTGTTTTCTGTTAAGTGTTTCATGTTGTTTGTCCCATTTTAACATTACGTATTACACTATTATTTTTCTTTGTTTCTGTCCCTATGTCACGGACCCCCGGATTGGAGATTTTACAGTGATTGGAGCATTTGGATTATCTTCCCTTCCATCTGTTTGGACTCTATTAGGGACTTTGGATTCTTTTTGGGCGCTGGTCTGTATATGTTCTTTGTGTTCTCTCTGGTGTTTTTCTGCTAGTGTTCCTGGCTGCCCTGTACACATTGTGTTATTATTGTTAGTATTTTATTTTATTGCACGTAGCGCCTAAGCACTTTTCTTTGTGTTAACAGTACTGCTGATATTATAAAACATATCCAAGAAAGAAAAATTCTAAAGAGATGCCTGTGAGAGCTACGACCTCTACACGCAAAATATGCCCACCTGTAGGACTACCACAATTGGGGGTTCTAGCAAATACAGTGGCAACAGCTGCAATAGCGCCTCCTGAGGTCAGGAAGAAAATTACACCTGATAGCCTAAAAATGGAGGACAAGATGCAGCGTTCCTGTAACGAACCCTACCCCACGGAAGAGTGGCCCTTCCAGTCCAATAAAGAGGAAGACATCTCTTACGGGGAACCCGAACCGAGTCACACCCACAAAACTCCCCAAGAATGGTGGGGGTGCCTGAACTCGGCACGAACAGAAAAGACCACTCCCTTTGATGACGAATATGATCAGCAGGAGACAGAGCGGGAGCAGTGGATCACCGAATATTTCCGTCAGCTATTACAGTTGCAAGAAAAGCCAGGTGGATCCAGTGACGCTGCTAAAATTTCAAATAAAGGAGACCCCAGTATTCCTGATGGGACGGAGTCATCCAAAACAAAAAGGCGGAAAAAGAAAAAGAAAAGCGGTTCTTCACTTACCGTGGAAGGAACAGACACGTCCGCAGATCCTGTGGAGGAAAAGGGGGACCGAGTTGCCCTGCATAGAGAAAATGAAGAATTCGTACCGCGGATAACTGAATATCCAGAGGGCCCAAGGCAGAAATCGTGTACCCCAAAGAAGTGTCTGTCCAGTGCCAACAGTGAGGAACCCTCAACCAGTCATCCCAGGGAAGCGGAGCCGGAACCAGTGAGTGACGATCCCTTGACCAGCCCTGAAGACGCCCTGAAAATTGCCAGGTGTGACTGTGATCTACTTCGAGAATAATATTGTGCAGGAGCAGGGGGTCCCCTGAGCATTAATTTCTGGCTCAGGGAACCCCCTGCTCACTGTACAATATTATTAAAAATACAGAAATGCTGCTTCGTTACCATAGCACATAGCCACAAAGGTAAAGAACGATTCTTTATTGATGTGTGTGTTTTATGCATACTGTAGATGTGCAGAGGGTCTCCGGAGCAGAACCGCTGTGGTTTTAGGTCTGGGGACCCCCTGCTCCCCGAGATACAGCCCCTTTAGGGGGTGCCGGTATCCCTCTGCTTTGTTTACAGGCCACGGTCACGTGATCGGGACCTTTAAACGCAGAGGGATACCGGCACCTCATAAAGGGGTCTGTATCTCGGGAAGCAGGGGGTCCCCCGATCTGAAACCAACGCGGTTCAGCTCCGGAGACCCCCTGCACATCTACACTATGAATAAAAATGTATTTCAAATGTATTTATTTATATTCATTTATTTATTTATTTATTTAGATTTATTTATATTTTGGGCGGCTGCAGTGTGTGAGTTTTTTTTATTGTGGGTAGTGGGGATGGGTGAAGGGGGTATTAGCCCCAACGGTGGTTGTTTAGGGCTTGCTGGGGGTAGTGGGAGGGGTTAACCCCTTCATGACCGTAGCGGTATTAACTGCTACGGTCCATGTGCAGGGGGTCTCCGGAGCTGAACCGCGTTGGTTTCAGGTCCGGGGACCCCCTGCTTCCCGAGATACAGGCCCCTTTATGAGGTGCCGGTATCCCTCTGCGTTTAAAGGTCCCGATCACGTGACCGCGGCCTGTAAACCAAGCAGAGGGATACCGGCACCCCCTAAAGGGGCCTGTATCTCAGGGAGCAGGGGGTCCCCGGACCTAAAACCAAAAAGTTTCTGCTCCGGAGACCCTCTGCACATCTACAGTATGAATAAAACACATATATAAATAAACACTCGTTCCTTACCTTAGCGGCTATGTGCTATGGTAACGAAGCAGCATTTCTGTATTTTAATAATATTGTACAGTGAGCAGGGGGTTCCCTGAGCCAGAAATTAATGCTCCTGCACAATATTATTAAAAATACAGAAATGTTGCTTCATTACCATAGCTGATAGCCGCTAAGGCAATGAAGGGGTTAACCCACCGTGCCCGCTTTATTGTGGGTAGCGGCGGTGGGTGAAGGGGGTATTTGGCCCTTGGTGTGAGTTTAGGACTTGCGGGGGGGTTGCAGGTGCACTTAACCCCTTCACGACCGTAGCAGTTAATACTGCTACGGTCATGAAGGGGTTCACCCCTCCCGCTACCCCCCTGCAAGCCCTAAACAACCACCGTTGGGGCAAATACCCTCTTCACCCACCCCCGCTACCCACAATAAATAAAACTCACACACACCAGCCGCCCAAAAAATAAATAAATAAATCTAAATAAATAAATAAACCGCTACAGTCATTAAGGGGTTAACCCACCCTCACCCACCACTCGGGATGCCTACATACCCTCCCACACTAACCCCCCCCCACGCAGAGCCACGGAACGAGCCCTGAATGTAAAAAAAATAAACCTGGTCTATACATTCAATACATACACCCCCCCCAACACCTACAGTACAATAATGTGCAAAATAACTATTATCCAGATATGGATAATAGATTAATTGCCCATTATTAAAAACATTAACTAGCATATTAAAATAAATAAAGTACTACTGACCTCATCAATACGAAGTGTCCGTCACCAGCAACATCCTTGTCTTGCCCACAAAATACATAGCCAATACAAAGCCAATACATTGCAATTACATTCAGATATCAATTAACCCCTTAAACACCTTATCAGATAATAACCGCAAAGGTAATTAAGGGCTTAAGCCACATTGGCCCGATACCCACCCTTCACCCATGAATTTGTACAGTGGCTTCATCATGCAACTATATATATATATATATATATATATATATATATCTATATCTATATATATATATATATATATATATATAGATATAGATATATATATATATATATATACAGTATATACACACACATGATGAACCAATATACAAATAAATGTAGAAGGGTTATCAAAACCATACTGTCCTACAAATAACACTTTTCCATACAGACACACTACATTACAATGAATTTCCTTTAATAATCCTAACTGATTTTACAATCTAAATCATCAAATGCCAATGAAACACCTCACATTCCAATCAATACATTGCATTTACATTGTATAAATGATGCATAAAATCTATGCACCATATACATTCTGCAAATGAATGTTAGCAATATCATTGCAAGCCAAATACAAAAACTTCCAAACAAGTAAACTATTTTAACCAATCAAGTAAACAAAAATCAAATAGCAATCATTATTTACATCCCTAAAAAATTGACAGTCCATCCCGAACAATGAAACAATTAACTAATTCACGCCTGGAGCAGAACAATTTAGCATGTGAAACAATATAAGTACCAACCAGAATACAAACTTTAAAACCAAGGCTATCCCTGACCACAAGCACACAATACAATACCAAGGATTACATCTATCTAATTGTAAAATACTTTAAACTCACAATAAAGCATAGCAGCATAGACAAATTAATTTAAAACATATCAAAACAAGCTTTTAAAACAACATCATTTCTTACCCTGTATGTATATATCTCTCTAGACATATATACATACATACATACAGTGGCAAGAAATGATATACCACAAAAAAAAAATACACATGTTAGAAAACCTTTTAAAAAAATTAAAAAGTTAAATAAAATACATTTCTTTAGTTCACTAACTATTACTTGGCCCCACCGACTCCCGTTGTGCAGCTTACTCACGAACCAATCCACCAGGCACAGGAACCCATAAAATAATAAACCATAAAAAAATAAACATTAAACTAAAAATCCAAATCAATCCACGGGTCTTCTAATTGTAATCCATCTTCATCTGTATTCTTCTTTCTTCTATCTTCTTCCGGGCGGGGTCTTCTTCCCGCCTTCGGCCACGCCCTGGTCTTCTTTCTTCTCCAGAGGTCCTTCCTCCACGGCGTCTGGCTTCAAAATGAGACGACATAGGCTTTTAAAGGTCTATGACGTCACATTTTCGTCATGGTTCCCACGGTCCTGATTGGGCCGTGAAAACCATGTGTTTTGGTCGATAAAAATTAACATGATGACGTCACTTAAAGGCAATGAAAGCACAACCAATCAGAATGGATTTGCTTCAATTGCCTTTAAGATGATGTCATTAAAAGACAGGTCATTTAAAGACCTGTGGGTCTGACCCGGGGCTCCCAGACATCTGCGGGCCTACCGTGGGGACCCAATTGTGGCCCACGGTGTCCCAAGGAGACCACCTGGGGGCCATGGTGCTGGCGGGACCCACCAGCAGGCCTCCAGAACCTGTTTAAATAGGGCTGCTGGTACCCTGTAGGTCTGTCCAGGTCCCCCGCCAGCCCACGGGGAGTCGCGTGGGGCTGCGTTATGAACCCTGTATGTAAAAGAATAAATCATGTATTTATGGGAGGGCACAGGGGGTGGGTAATGTATTTAATAAATAGAATGATGTTTATTGTGGGTCACTGTATTGTTTTTATTGTGGGTACTGGGGGTGGGGGGGGGTGTTTCCCCAACGGTATGTGGGTAGGCCTCCCTTGTGGGTACTGGGTGAGGGCCATGTGCAGGTGGGTAGTGGGTAGTGGGTGTGGGTGTGGTTATTTACATGGGATCCCCCTCCCCACATTTACATACAGTACACTGCACTCACAGAAACACAGGCAGGGAGATTTAACCAAAACAATAGGGGGAGGGGAGCTTACACAGATTAGTCAAAGCAGGGAAGCTTAGCAGACACAATAGGGGGAGTTTTTTTTTACATAGATTACAGTCAAGGAAGGGAAGTTTAACACACACAATAGGGGGAGGGGGTTTACATAGATTAGTCAAGGCAGGGAAGTTTAACACACACAATAGGAGGAGGGGGTCTTACACAGATTACAGTCAAGGCAGGGAGGTTTAACACACACATTAAAAATATGTATTTAATGTATTTATTGTTTATTCTGCCTTAACCCTTCATTGCATTAGCGGCTATCAGCTATGGTAATGAAGCAGCATTTCTGTATTTTTAATAATATTGTGCAGGAGCAGGGGGTCCCCTGAGCATTAATTTCTGGCTCAGCGAACCCCCTGCTCACTGTACAATATTATTAAAAATACAGAAATGCTGCTTCATTACCATAGCACATAGCCGCAAAGGTAAAGAACGATTCTTTATTGATGTGTGTGTTTTATTCATACTGTAGATGTGCAGAGGGTCTCCGGAGCAGAAACATTTTGGTTTTAGGTCCGGGGACCCCCTTCTCCCCGAGATACAGGCCCCTTTAGGGGGTGCCGGTATCCCTCTGCTTGGTTTACAGGCCGCGGTCACGTGATCGGGACCTTTAAATGCAGAGGGATACCGGCACCTCATAAAGGGGGCTGTATCTCGGGGAGCAGGGGTTCCCCGGACCTGAAACCAATGCGGTTCAGCTCCGGAGACCCCCTGCACATCTACACTATGAATAAAAATGTATTTTAAATGTATTTATTTATATTCATTTATTTATTTATTTATTTAGATTTATTTATTTATTGGGCGACTGCTGTGTGTGAGTTGTTTTTATTGTGGGTAGCGGGGGTGGGTGAAGGGGGTATTAGCCCCAACGGTGGTTGTTTAGGGCTTGCGGGGGGGTAGCGGGAGGGGTTAACCCCTTCATGACCGTAGCGGTATTAACTGCTACGGTCGTGAAGGGGTTAAGTGCACCCGCAACCCCCCCGCAAGTCCTAAACTCATACCAAGGGCCAAATACCCCCTTCACCCACCCCCGCTACCCACAATAAAGCGGGCACGGTGGGTTAACCCCTTCATTGCCTTAGCGGCTATCAGCTATGGTAATGAAGCAGCATTTCTGTATTTTTAATAATATTGTGCAGGAGCAGGGGGTCCCCTGAGCATTAATTTCTGGCTCAGGGAACCCCCTGCTCACTGTACAATATTATTAAAATGCAGAAATGCTGCTTCGTTACCGTAGCACATAGCCGCTAAGGTAAGGAACGAGTGTTTATTTATATATGTGTTTTATTCATACTGTAGATGTGCAGAGGGTCTCCGGAGCAGAAACGTTTTGTTTTAGGTCCGGGGACCCCCTGCTCCCCGAGATACAGGCCACTTTAAGGGGTGCCGGTATCCCTCTGCTTGGTTTAACAGGCCGCGGTCACGTGATCGGGACTTTTAAATGCAGAGGGATACCGGCACCTCATAAAGGGGGCTGTATCTCGGGGAGCAGGGGGTCCCCGGACCTGAAACCAACGCGGTTCAGCTCCGGAGACCCCCTGCACATCTACACTATGAATAAAAATGTATTTTAAATAATTTTTAATGTGCCGATGTTTGTGCAGAGAGAGCAGCGGATCTCTCTCTGCTGCAAACACATCTCGCCCCCGCCGGCCCATAGTATCATTGATGTGCATATACAGTACTGTATGTGTACAGTACTGTATGTTAGGGGTTATAGGGGTTGTTGTTATACAGTATATATATATATATATATATATATATATATATATACTGCATTACAATTCATGAATTTATGCCATCTGGCGGACACGCGAAGCATTGCAGCCTATTAAATCCTGAACCATTATCAATTAACACATCAGCCGCGCTTCAGCCGGGCATGACCCGTGGCTGGGAAGGCAAAAGGAATGCGGCATGCTCCAGGTGAACAGTGTCGCATTCCAGGAACCAGCCAGGGACAAACCGGTGATTTGTTAGAATAAAGTCTGCCGCAGCAGTATGTGAGGGGCAATATTAATTGCCTCAGTACATTTGTCGTTTATCAAATACAGTGCGGATGCGGCCTACAGTATGTAGGACGCACCACTCGGCCCCTTAGTACCAGATTCCTGGAGCACAGGAGGAATGTGATAAATGGTGTCACTACCCATAGTTTACCGAGACATTTTATTAGCAAACATAATACGGATCCGGAATCCTTAAAAATTATGTGTATTGAGCACATTCCTCTTAGTGAATCAGGTGGGGACCGGTTCAAAACACTTTGTAGAAGGGAGACCTTTTGGGGACACTCACCCCCGGTGGTCTAAATGAATGTTTAGATACCAGTACTCTGGTATAAGCTTGTTATAACATCTAGGTTGTTGGTTCTCTGTATCATTCTCTGCTGTTCTTTTTGCCCACCGTCTCTTTTTAATATCCCCATCCACTGCTGTAAATTTCCCACTCTTTTCCCCCTTTCTCCCCTCCTTTATCTTCCCCCTTCCTCTTTTCCCACATATCCCTTCCCCCCCCTTAGCCCCTTCCCACCCCCGCCCCCCCTCCTTTTTTTTCCTCCCCTCTCCTCCTACACCCCCCTGTCCCTCCCCCCCATTTTCCCATATACCCTTCCTTGCCCCCACTTCGTCATCCATATATGTGATAATTATATTCCATTCCTTCTTCTTCAGAATTCTATTAATTTAATTGATTTATGTGGACATTTTAACATTCATTTTATTATATTTCTTAGTATATGCAGGATTTGTTGTTTGTGTTTGCCACCTATGTAATTATGAATATGCTATTGGTCTTATATATATATAATTATTGTCTGTGGATTTAATATCATTTAAGTGTTCACACAAAAAGATTTTGTATTAATTTTAAGCATTTAGCATTTAGTTAAGTTTATTACATTTTTGTTGCATATGTATTTTGTATTAATTAGTGTAACACATTAGGTATTCTAAATTGTTATGTATTTTAATTTAGTATTATATTAATAGATATTGTATGTATACTTATTGAAGCAGTATATACTCAGTTCCTATGCTTTACACTGTTTAGCATTGTGTCTCTACTGGAGAGTCCGTTTAATTAATTATTTAATTATTTAATTATTTTCAGATAAATATATATGTCATTGATTCTAAACAGTCTATTTAATTAGTTTTAGTTGAATTATATGTATATTTTCAAGCTATGGCTCATTTATAGGGGAGGGACTATCATTTAGTACTTCCACCAATCACATTTGGGACCCTCCAGTACTTATACACTGTTATCCTTGTTCAGGGACATTCCCTTTGATAAAGTTGCATTTGTTGCGACGAAACGCGTCAGGGACGTACCTTACGACATTACATCATCACGTTGTGTGCATCCTTTACGGCCGGGGAGCACATGTAGTGATTTTAAGGCCAACTCTGATACCAGATGTACCTGGAGGATTTCGAGTGAACCGGAGGGACAGCGCTGTTTGGGAGACCTGCTCCAGCTGATCTTGGACTCTCTGCTGCGGTTTGGACTTGCCTTGGTGGTGATTATATATCACATACTGCTTATATTTTACCTTCCTATTGTGAGTGTTTTTATCCCCCTATCCACCCTTCCCTACATTAAATGTTACAGTGTTACACTATAGGGCGTGCGCTCTCTGTTTTGTCTTTCTCATAGATTTTGCTGTGGAACTGGTTATTCCATGTGAGAGCTGCCGTGGGCCCCTGGACTCTGTACATTGTTCTGGTGCTACCTGTCAGGATTTAGTGTGGGGTTTGGACATTGGACTTTGATTTTGCCATGTTGTGTATCCACATGTTTGTTTTAGTATTTCATTGATTATTGTTTACAGATTACTAAGGGTTTTTCACTTTTTAGGGTAATTATTTAACAACTATTATTATCATTTGATATATATTTATATACCTGTTGGCGCTACTTTTTGTTTCTTTTTTGTCTATACACTTCTCACTCTATAAACTCTATAATAGTAATGGCACAACTACCCAAAGCGCCAAACCAGGGCGCAACCCTCCACCGTGCCCCCACACCGTGTCCACTGTCCCACACCCAAACCCCAAGTGTGTGTTGACTGCGCGGACCACTAGGACGAGGATGTTATAGATGGAGCACTTAGGTGTAGGGTTGCCTGCCGAGCGCTCCTGCACTCGGACCAGCATACAATATTCGCAAAGGCTCCACAGACGCGATGCCTTCCGCAACGCTCCTCCGGGCGATCCCACCCGGATAGATATGACGGTCTCTGCACTTGAAGAGAGTGATTCACTGCAATCACTGGCCAGGATATTCCTCTTTCTGGCTGAACCCTAACTTGTCTGGGTTCTACAGGACCCGGTCCCTATCTAAGGGGAGTCCCTGTAGCAACCACAAACTGAGGTGATTTGGGGCCTAGCTGGGGCCTAAGGGGGATGTCTGGCCTAGTGCATGAGCCACTGGCTCCATACACATACACATACCCACCCTCCCCTGTCTGTGACCCAGCTTCAACTCATTCACTGCAGCATACAACAATGTATCCTTTCCTGCAGGGGAAGCTCTAAGCCCTATTGGTTGCTGTTGCATCACATGTGCTCCAGCCTCTGGGGCTGCTGGGAGATGTAGTTCCCCAGGGGCCTCTTTAACATTAGGACCGCGTGCGCTATGGGTACTGCGCATGCGCGACATCTTAATGGCTACAGCAAAGAATGAGAAGTGAATCTCTAGATGGTGCTTCTAAATCCAGGAATGCATAATGTTGGCAATATAGCCAAGGAGTCCAGGGTATAACCAATATGAAAAAGCAAAATAGATGACAGGGTATATAGCTCACCATATAAAGCCTAACATGGACAGATAATGTTAAACCACCCTCAAAATGACAGCACAAAAAAGCCCATATATAAAGGGACTCTCAGTGTTGTCACTATAGAGAGGGATGGTCTGCTGAACCATTGGCTGGAGCCATGCAAATACCCTATAGTCACAATAACAAAATAATCCAATAATAAGAGTAAAATAACTCACATTCAGAAACCCCTTCTGCTCCGTTGAAAGCGTGCATCCGTCCAATGAGGTAGATTGAATATGAGAGAAAAGCTGGTGGAGCACTGCGGAAAAAATAGGGCTGGAGGCTAATAGGTGAAAAATAAAAATGCTTTAATGAAGATGCATGGTAGCAAAGGCTACAGAAAAAGGTCCTCTAACGCGTTTCACGCCGAAGTGGCGCTTTATCAAAGAGTGACCCGTGTCCCTACTCCTCTGACTTATTATTATTATGTATTATTATGTATATTTTTGTAAGGTTATAGACATTATTATGAGAGGTGGGTTTATGGATGGGTCTTTTTGTGTTCCAATTTATTATTTATGAGTTAATGTAGTTTAATTACTTTCTTTATTTATTTTTCCAAATAATATTGATCTTTTTTTTTTCTTGTATATGCTTTTAATCTATCTCTTTATTTTTTTATTATTTTTGAGTTGTTTAGTATCATTTTTTGTTATATTGCTTGTCTTGCCGGTCTATATCCGGGTTCCTGTATGTTTTGCTGCACTTCCTGCTTTGCCCATTCTATGCGGAGGTGTTTCTACCCTATGAGGCCACCGTAGTTTCATACGGGGACTCAGCATCAGTCAGAATCCCTCTGACTGATTTTGGCACGAAACTACTTCCTCATTAAACTGGCATATAAGTCAGAGGAGTAGGGACACGGGTCACTCTTTGATAAAGCGCCACTTCGGCGTGAAACACGTTAGAGGACCTTTTCTGTAGCCTTTGCTACCATGCATCTTCATTAAACCATTTTTATTTTTCACCTATTAGCCTCCAGCCCTATTTTTTCCGCAGTGCTCCACCAGCTTTTCTCTCATATTCAATCTTAATGGCTACCACTAACCGCGGAGCGCCTCTGCTGCCACTTCTCCTTTGCCAAAATGGCCACCTCGTCACTACGGCGCATGCGCGAACTTCGGCGCATGTGCGGACACAACACAACCAAGATGGCGGCGCCCAGCCTCCGATGCCACCAGGAGCCCCAGGCGACGCGATCACCCCCGCAGCATCAGCTCCCACCGGAGCGAGGGTAAGGGGGACCAGGGGGGACCCTGCTACATATTTATATATATACTAGCTGAGAGACCCGGCCTTGCCTGGGATGTAAATGCGTAATAGGTAGTATTATTTATAAATCGTGGAACAATAGGTGACTGTTTGTTGTAAAGGTTGGATAATAATATTGAAAAGAAAGATGGAAGAAAATGTAATACGATGTTGTATAAAAATGGTTTATTGTAACCACACCACAGTACAATGTATATTTTGGTGCTATAAGTGATGTAAAAATGTGAGGCGTGTGTCCTGCTAGGGTGTGAGGCGGCGGGTGGCGCGTGAGTTGTGAGTGCTGTCTGCGAGTGGGTGTCCTGCTAGGGTGTGAGGCGGCGGGTGGCGCGTGGGTTGTGAGTGCTGTCTGCGAGTGGGTGTCCTGCTAGGGTGTGAGGCGGTGGGTGGTGCGTGGGTTGTGAAGGGGGTGTGGAGGGGAGGTGAAGGGGGGGTGGAGGGGAGGTGAAGGGGGGGGTGGAGGGGAGGTGAAGGGGGGGGTGGAGGGGAGGTGAAGGGGGGGTGGAGGGGAGGTGAAGGGGAGGGGTGGAGGGGAGGTGAAGGGGGAGGTGAAGGGGGGGTGAAGAGGGGGAGGGTGGAGGGGAGGTGAATGGGGGGGTGGAGGGGAGGTGAAGGGGGGAGGTGAATGGGGGTGGAAGGGAGGAGAAGTGGAGTGAGGGGAGGTGAAAGGGGGTGAGGGGAGGTGAAAGGGGGTGAACGGGGGCGAGGGGTGGGTGAGGGGAGGTGACGGCCGCTCACTCACCCGTCCGGCAGGTCCCACGTGGATCTGAGGCGGGAGGCAGCGTGTTGTGGCCGCTCCCCCGCTGTGTCCCGGGCGCTTGCTCGCTCCCCCACTGACTGTAGCGGTGGGAGGGGGGGAGGCGGTGGGAGGGGGGGGAGGCGGTGGGAGGGGGGGAGGAGGCGGTGGGAGGTGGGGGGAGGGTGAGGAAGGGGAGGGAGGCGGTGGGAGGGGGGGAGGCGGTGGGAGGGGGGGAGGCTGTGGGAAGGGGGGAGAGGCAGTGGGAAGGGGGGGGAGGCGGTGGGAAGAGGAGGGGAAGGGGGGGGGAGGCGGTGGGAAGGAGGGGGGGAGGCAGTGGGAAGGGGGGGAGGCGGTGGGAAGGAGGGGGGGAGGCGGTGGGAAGGGGGGGGAGGCAGTGGGAAGGGGTGGGGGAGGCGGTGGGAAGGGTTGGGGGAGGTGAAGGGGGGGTGGAGGGGAGGTGAAGGGGGGTGGAGGGGAGGTGAAGGGGGGGTGGAGGGGAGGTGAATGGGGGGGTGGAGGGGAGGTGAAGGGGGGGGTGGAGGGGAGGTGAAGGGGGGGGTGGAGGGGAGGTGAAGGGGGGGGTGGAGGGGAGGTGAAGGGGGAGGTGAAGGGGGGGTGAAGAGGGGGGAGGGTGGAGGGGAGGTGAATGGGGGGAGGTGAATGGGGGTGGAAGGGAGGAGAAGTGGAGTGAGGGGAGGTGAAAGGGGGTGAGGGGAGGTGAAAGGGGGTGAACGGGGGTGAGGGGTGGGTGAGGGGAGGTGAAGGCCGCTCACTCACCCATCCGGCAGGTCCCACGTGGATCTGAGGCGGGAGGCAGCGTGTTGTGGCCGCTCCCCCGCTGTGTCCCGGGCGCTTGCTCGCTCCCCCGCTGACTGTTGCAGTGGAGGGGAGGTGAAGGGGGAGGTGAAGGGGGGGTGAAGAGGGGGGGGGTGGAGGGGAGGTGAATGGGGGGGGTGGAGGGGAGGTGAAGGGGGGGAGGTGAAGGGGAGGTGAAGGGGGGTGGAAGGGAGGAGAAGTGGAGTGAGGGGAGGTGAAAGGGGGTGAGGGGAGGTGAAAGGGGGTGAACGGGGGTGAACGGGGGCGAGGGGTGGGTGAGGGGAGGTGAAGGCCGCTCACTCACCCGTCCGGCAGGTCCCACGTGGATCTGAGGCGGGAGGCAGCGTGTTGTGGCCGCTCCCCCGCTGTGTCCCGGGCGCTCGCTCGCTCCCCCGCTGACTGTAGCGGTGCCGGGGGGGGGGTATCGGGGAGACACTGACACTGGAGGGGAGGGGGGGTGGAGGGGAGGTGAAGGGGGGGTGGAGGGGAGGTGAAGGGGGGTGGAAGGGAGGTGAAGGCCACTCACTCACCCATCCGGCAGGTCCCACGTGGATCTGAGGCGGGAGGCAGCGTGTTGTGGCCGCTCCCCCGCTGTGTCCCGGGCGCCGCCATCTTGGGTACTCGGCGCCGCGAGGCAGCCTGCCTGGCCACTGGCTGTTCCCCGCCGGGGAAGGGGTGAGTTGTAGCGCTGGGGAGGGGGGGGGCATGTATATGTGTGGGGGGGGAGAGGTGGGAGATATAGAAGGGGGGTCTCGCATGGCCGCTGACACTGGGTGGGGGGGGCGCTGAAGGGGTAATAATAGTGTGTGTGTCCCGCTGACTGTAGCGGCGCCGGGGGAGGGGGGGGTGAAAGCGCGGGAGACACGGGGAGAGGAGGTGCGCGTGGGTGCTACTAACACTGTGAGCCCCGCTAATGTAGGTAACACCCCCCCTACTCGTGTGTGTGTGTGTGTGTGTGTGTGTGTGTGTGTGTGTGTGTGTGTGTGTGTGTGTGTGTGTGTGTGTGTGTGTGTGTGTGTGTGTGTGTGTGTGTGTGTGTGTGTGTGTGTGTGTGTGTGTGTGTGTGTGTGTGTGTGTGTCCTTTGGCCCGTCACTCCGCCTCAGGCCAATGAGAGGTGTGCGGGGGCGGGCGGGCCAAGGGACCAATGAGATTGCCGCTAGGGACGCAGACATACAGTGCTTTCAGAAATATATAGTAGATATGTAACCGTCTAAGGGCTCCACTGTATGCTGCAGGTGCCGGTAACTGCACGATATCTTTCGTGTACCGAGTACTTCCTTACCGAGATCTCGTGAGAGTCGTGACGTCAACGGGAGCTCCAGTATGGGCTCTGACTCCTCTCAGTGGAGACTCACTGCATTGGTTGAGCTTAATGCATCGGCCCTTCTCTTAGTAATACGCTCAAAGTTCCAGTATTGTGATCGTGCATATAGATGAACATATAAAATTCAAATGTAATTGCACAGGTAATCCGAAACACACCCTACGCGTTTCGTCCACTGATACAAATAATGTAATGTTGTGAATATATACACTGCAACCAATTTTGTTAAGGGACAATGCCCGTGCAAAAAATAAAACAGTAAAACTATATATAAAAACAATATATAAAAAACTAAAATTATATGTAAAATATACAATACAAGTGAAAGTCCAATCCCAAAAACACTGTCCTTCAGAGTCTCTGCAGCCTGAAAAGGGGGACCACCAAATCCCTCAAGGATATCTAAGGAAAAAGCAAAAAACAACAGTCACACTCATAGTATAATATGTATCACAAATTTACATGGGACTGGTAAAAATAAATTGCCCACTCACAAACATAAGAGGAACATGAGCATGTATGAGTTTAACTCTATCACCAACAGTTAGCAGGGTTCCAGCAAAGATGGGTTTTTTTTGTTTATTTTTTCAATACACTTGTTTGTTCAATTCTGGAGTGCTGCCTGCTGATTTTGTATCCAAACGGTATCGTATTGCTTATTCTTCATTATAGGATCTGCACCCACACCAGTGCTTTTTGTTCTTTTTCTATGTTATATATATTTTTTAAAGATGAAATGCGTAAAAGGAAATAATAATATTAATACATAATGCATAAAATTATAAGATGGATAGAATAGAAGACCAGGTGTAAAGGGACTCAGAGGGAACAATTGTTTTATACAGTAGTGCAATATATGCCACAACAAATGGGAAAAGGTTACTAGAACAACAGTTCCCAAATAGTGGATAACAGAGGAGGATTAACATAGAGAACAAATCACAAATGAAGAGACCAATGGTGGCCAGATTCCAAGATGGGAAAAAATGTGTAATTAATATATGAGTATATAATAATAATAATAATAATCAATGATATGTGTGTTTCACCTGGCTTTCCATCTCTAGTACCCCTGTAATCCTTCTTTGCGTAGGTGCAGTGGTATCTGCAGAATCGCGCATCTTCCGGCTTCAGAACGAAGATCAAGGAGGAGGGATTGATACGGAGTGTATGGGTATGATGTTCACATGAGGAGAAAGATGGAGAGGATCAGTGTGAGAGTCCGATTGGTGAACTAAGTGCTATACAACACCATAAGTGAAAAACATATACCCAGAATAAAAATGTTATAAAAAACAGGTAGAGGGGGTGTCACGGTAGACCAGGTCTTATCTACACATTAATACTGGGGTTCTGCACTGAGCACACAAGGTGAGTAAAATAAAGTGTAATTTATTTCTTTTCGGACAGACACAAATCTTCACAATATACACTCAGTAAAACACTTACTGGGATGGGGAAACTAAAACAATTGTCCTTGGAACGAAACAAAGTCTCTGGGCACCCCTGCACGCATGCAAGTGGGTGCGCACAATGATCCGTGTAGCAGTTCCTGGCTGGGGGCGCAACTTGCCAGCCCTCTATTCCCGCCAACAGGTAAAAGTTTATTCCGTCCTTACAGGGTTCGTTCGGGAACCCTTAGCTCTAACGAATTCCAGAAGAGGGGGATGATCCTGGGTTACGATATTATTATCCCCTCACACTCGGAACTGCAGATGCTGGAACTTGGTCAAATCAGATGAATCTCGTGAATCTGACTGGGACTGGGCTGCAGGCATTTTTATAGGGTTCAGGGTCCTATATACTTAACATATGCACTCAATCCCGCCCGTGGGAATATTTTCCCCACCTATCCCCGACTTGCTAGTACTTCGCAGAAAGGGCAGGGGCTGCCTCCCGGTTTGCACGGAGCATGTGCCAACTTCACACCTGAGCTCCTTAGCATACCAGGGTCAGCCCCTTACCTGACGACACAGAGTCTGGGTTTTGGCCACCAAGTGTGAAGTACGCATACTTTACACCGGTATCTGGCACTCACAATATCCCGTACACAAGATAACAGCGAGAGCACATAAAAAACAGAATGATAATAATGATAATGAGTTAGATGGTGATAAAACAAATGAAATGTTAGAATAGGGTGTTCGAAAAGCATCATATAAATATACACTCACACGACCAAATGTGAGTGACAGTCACATCTGTTGCAGTGTATGATTGTCTCTGATATCGTCACTGCTGTACTCACAACTCTTGAACGTCAAATCTTCCTGGGATGCTTGAATCAGCGGGGATACTCCTGTAGACTGTGTCTGCGAATCATCTAGGGTCTCCTCAACTGGCATGTGTGAGTGCCCTTGTAAAAAGAATTTTGCAGACAATTTTTGATGCTTCTGCCTCATGTTTCATCCAATCGTACCTCAGACAAAGTAGAAACAGTGGGGGTTGGTCCCAGAACAAAATACCGGGAAATGACTTGGTATGGATATAGAAAATATATATAATCACTCACATGGGCTTATGTGAGTGCCCTCATATAACAGGTACTTCACTCCAGATATGTTGGTTCATACGCAGCTCCTCTTAATCATATAGTGGAAGGCAACATGAGAGTGGTAAAAGGGGATAACAACTTTATTGGACATAAGGTTAAGAACAAAGTAAAATATAAATAGGAGGTGTGACCTACACTAAAAAGCAAATACGTCCTGTAACTGAGATTCTGTCCGGCTCCTGCTTAGAGTTGTTATTCTTTCCACGTCTGGAGGTCTGAAGCAGGAGTCTTCCAGCAAATGACTGAACAGAATGAAAGTTCTTTAAAATCTTGAACAACGCGTTTCGGATAACTATCCTTCCTCAGGTTCCCGGCCATCCTAACACCTAGGATTGCTGAGGCTTTTCAACTCCAGACTTCTCATAGACATTGAGGCACCCTCTCTGCAGGGGCTTTTTGAAGTATGGAATTGAAAAAACCTTCAGTTCATTCACCCTTAGCATATTTGCATGCCAAAGGATTTTTCCCGGGCTTGCAGAAAAAAGTTTTCCTGTCTTCACATTTACTATACATTTACTGCCACTACTATACATTTTATATGTGTGTGTATGGTTTCTTTATTCCTTACTGCACTCCAAAAATTAGAGTGCTAGCTTATTCCGTTCGCGAGTTAGCTTCTTTACTTGAACGATGTGACAGGGTGAATGAACGTCACCAGCCATATACCTGGCAAACCTATGTTTAGGCTTGCAGTGCAGCAGTGACAAGGTTAAGTTTCAGTTGAGAAGGGCTGCTTAATTAGTCTGACCCCAGCTGCATAATCAAGGTATTTTAAAAACCCCAGGCTGTACACACATGCAAGCAAGCTGGTCAGGAGACAGGACTGAAATACTGAAGAGATTACTGCTATAAGGTCTGTTTTTCAAAGTACATGTGTGATGAACTGTCTGTGTCCTGCATGCTGAAGAGAAGCTGCCTTGTCTTCTATGCTGAAGAGAAGCTATTTTGTTTTTGTCTGCTGAAGAGAAGCTATTTTGTTTTTGAATGCTGAAGAGACGCTATTTTGTTTTTGTGTGCTGTATATTTTTAAGGCTCAATAAAGAAGCCTTATCAAGAGAACCCGCGTGTGTGGTTGCATGTACTCTGCAACACCCCACATGAAATCAAATGGAGGCCATCAGTTCTATCAAACAATCAATCGAAATAGACAGCACACTAAGGCAGCAGAAGTGGAAATAAATGGATGTTGTGCAACGTGGAACTGAGAGGACTCTATTTCCTCTCGAATAGTAATCCAAAAAAGAATCCAATGTTCCCAGCACACAGAAGAATCAAAAAAGAAGGGAATATGCCAAAAAAAGGTTTAATGAGCAAAAAAATAAAACACAAATCCTAATGTTATGTACAGTAAGTAAAAAAGACAAAACCACAATTTGTGCCATCTTTGCTGATGATACTAAATTGTGTAAGGTAATAGCATCAGAGCAGGATGTAATTTCTCTTCAAAGGACTTGGAGAGACTGGAAACGTGGGCAGGTAAATGGCAAATTAGATTTAATACAGATAAATGTAAGGTTATGCATTTGGGATACAAGAATAAAAAGGCGACTTACAAATTAAATAGAGATATATTGGGGGAATCCATGATGGAGAAGGATTTAGGAGTGCTTGTAGATAGCAGGCTTAGCAATAGTGCCCAATGTCATGCAGTAGCTGCAAAGGCAAACAGGATCTTATCTTGCATCAAAAGGGGAATGGATGGAAGGGAAGTAAACATAATTATGCCCCTTTACAAAGCATTAGTAAGACCACACCTTGAATATGGAGTACAATTTTGGGCACCAATCCTAAGAAAAGACATTATGGAACTAAAGAGAGTGCAGAGAAGAGCCACCAAATTAATAAAGGGGATGGACATTCTAACTTATGAGGAGAGGCTAGCTAAATTAGATTTATTTACATTAGAAAAGAGGCGTCTAAGAGGCGATATGATAACTATATACAAATATATTCAGGGACAATACAAGGAGCTTTCAAAAGAACTATTCATCCCACGGGCAGTACAAAGGACTTGGGGCCATCCCTTTAGGTTGGAGGAAAGGAAATTTCACCAGCAACAAAGGAAAGGGTTCTTTACAGTAAGGGCAGTTAACATGTGGAATTCATTACCCATGGAGACTGTGATGGCAGATACAATAGATTTGTTCAAAAAAAGGTTGGACATCTTTTTAGATGGGAAAGGTATACAGGGATATACCAAATAAGTATACATGGGAAGGATGTTGATCCAGGGATTAATCCGATTGCCAATTCTTGGAGTCAGGAAGGAATTAATTTTTCCCCTTAATGGAGTTTTTTGTTTGCCTTCCTCTGGATCAATAAGTAAGTATAGATATTAAATAAAGTATCTGTTGTCTAAATTTAGAATAGGTTGAACTTGATGGACGTACGTCTTTTTTCAACCTCATCTACTATGTAACTATGTAACTATGTAACAATGCATCCAAACAAAAAATAATGGGAGTAAAACGGGAAGGAAAAAAGGGAGGGATGGGATAGGGTGAGACAAAAAATATAAAAGTGACAGGGAAAGGGGGGTGGCAACGTTTCGGGGTACAAACCCCTTCCTCTAGCCCTTTCCCACGAGGCACAAAAATGTCTGATGGTACTTCCCTTTCCCTGTACAGATCACCCTATAGAAAAATGCACAAAAACAACAAGCAACCGGGATAAATATATCCTAACGGGGGTGTCATGATAATATCAGGAACTACTAGGTCGTTTAATCCCCGTTGGTGCTTGAGGGGTTAATGACATTGTGACGGTAACTTTGTGACAGGCTATAATAATACACCAAAAATACCTGGGTTCAACTGAACGAGGCTTAGATATGATAAAATATAATTTATTCCTTGAAAAAGGTGAACACAACAAGATAATACAAATAACAAACAAATATGACACTCACTTAAGATGGAAATTATGAAATAGTCAGAAATCGTGACTAGCAGTTCATACAGCAATCTTGAAAATCACAAAACACACGAAAGACAATAGCCATAGGCTGGGCCTTGTTTATATACAATTATTTCCCATTGAACACAACCTAAACCCAGCCCCTCTCATAAATCAGTGGTGATGTTGACAGTTTTCCCCAGAGTAAAACTCCTCCCACCCAAGGACGTTTACAAACTGCTTTTCCTATCTAAATAACTTCATAACTTCAGTTTAGTAATACTTACTGGCACGCGAGACATATTAATACATTCCGGCATGCATGACGCTCCCTATAAGACTAAATATTACCGTGTAATACTAAAATTAAGAGAGATATTAATATCTGTCTCTTAGGACCTGCTAGACATCATGTGTCTGTAATCGTTAGTTGCGGCTCGGTCCCCCGGTTACACATATGTAATTTTTAGCATGTTCAGCAGAGGACATCTCCTAATATTCTTATATTTAATAAGGTCACTCATTCTGATATCTCCTTGTGTACGCACCCCTGGCCCCCATAACCCTTTGTCAAGAAATCCTTTGAAGCTGGGCCTGTGTGTAGCGAACATTTGTCACAGGTGCTATATTCACACCCAATTCTCCAGACCTGGGTCCTAGCTGTCTCTACCTGCAATATACCCTTGGCCTGCAAATTAGGTATTAACATACTGTACACTAAACCCCCTCTGTACTTTTCACACCCAACTTCAATCAAGCCTGTTGAAGCCCAGATATTTCTGAAAAGATAACACACATCTGTATTTTCCTAAACTGCAGCTCATTAACCCCTTAAGCCTCCCGCATCAATCCCAGTGTATGTGTTGGTGCAAACACTGGAACGGAAACAATACATTTTTACAGGGGAATATACATTAGGATGCTGAAGCAAGGTAAAAACACATTACTGGACCACAGTCCAGTTAACCCCTTGCTTCCCAGGTGAGAGTAGGGGGTGGCCAAATGGGGTGTAACCCCTTTAATCCCGGGCCAAATCCCCTCTACCATGACAGACATACTTTTTTTTTTTTTAACAAAAGATAAAAATGCGGGGTTTGAAACCGGCCAGGATGTTTCTTTGGTCTGTTCTGCATCCTGGGTGGCCCACTCAAGGTGTTAACTGTTTTAACCAGGGCTTACAGACCTGGTCGGGGGAGGGTAGCTTCAATTATTCTGTAGAAGGGGTGGGCTCCTGCCGGTGCCTTGAGAAAGGCAATTGGCAGT
Source organism: Ascaphus truei (assembly GCF_040206685.1). NCBI lineage: Eukaryota > Metazoa > Chordata > Amphibia > Anura > Ascaphidae > Ascaphus > Ascaphus truei. Next base: position 3,204,577 of record NC_134494.1, read on the forward strand.
TGGCTAGAGGATTTTGAAAGGCAGTTGGCTACAAGATTTTGTAGGGAGTTAGCTTCAGAGTTTTATGGAGACCAGACTGAGAATATGGCATTGCCTCTTATCAATGACCTCTTTGGGAAGAACCTATGTCCTTTGGTAATGTACTGTACAGGATTTTCTGTTTTATTCCTTTTATTTTAAGAAACTTATATTGCAACTGTATGTTTATTTTGTATCTCCTTTCTGTAATCTAAGCACTGTATTTATATATATTAAAACATTTAATAAGTAATGCTTTGGGCTCTGATTGAACTGGTGCACACTGGAGAGAATAATTTACTAAGCTTGGGCACACGTTACTACAGTTGATGTTATGTTAAACTGGATGGTTATGACGTGCAATTGAGCAGGGATTAATACTAACTCGCTGGCTCCTTGCTGAGGAAAAAAGGGGGTTGCTAGAGTAGCCTTGTGTATTAACCCTGGTTGCATATCTAAAGTCACGTGCTCACTTGTATGCTATCCTAGGCGGTGGGACGGCTTGAGGGGATACTGTCCATTTGCGGAGGTGAAGTGTGTGCGCTTGCGAGCGTTGGTATTAACCCTTGTCCCGTATGCAAGTCGCGTGCTAGCATGGGGTCGTACGTGACAAGGGGGCGCGTACAAGGGACAGTCCAGGATTATCCAGCAACCAATACTGATATAAATGATAGTCCCACACAGGGGGTGCAATCCAACAGTCCAAGGTAATACAGTACCCGCTGTGGTAATCAAGGATAATCCTTTCCACAAGGGAATGGCAGCTGCAGACCCCGTAAGTGTTTGTTAAGACTCTCTTGGAGACCTGCTGTGTTCAGAGTGCTGGAACATCAGTTCTATGTTCATGTGGGGTGGTCTGCAAAGTCCCGCAGTGTCCTGCCATTTTGGGGTGCAATTTGAACCCCTTCTTACCCCATACCTCCAGTCCTAGGGTCCTCTGTCACTGCCACACATTACAGTATCTGCTTCTTCTGCTGTGCGAGGTCCCCGAACCAGGTGGGGGGGAATTTGCGTTCCCCCTGCCCAGCGCTGGAGCCCATCGCGGTCCGTCGGGCCTCCTTCTGCGACGACTCCACTTCCCGCCACCATTGCTGACATCCACATATCGTCTGGCCTCAGGGACAGCAGTGTCGCCCAGCTGGATCACCCCCCACTCCTCCGGCTCCACTCCCTCGGCTGAAATCCTCCATCTGCTTCCTCCCGCCATTATAACCGGTCTTGGGGATTCAGGTTTCTGGGTGGGTCCTCCAACTGAGCCCCAGACACAGCATACGTTAAAACTTCTCCATTCTTTTTCCAGCACAGCAATGAAGACCCGGCTCCAAGTCCAGGTCAAAGTCGCCCCATTGAGACACACTGCAGAGGATCGTGATGTACCTTTAAGAGTCAATTGGCTGGACTTAGAAGCAATCTCGTCTCTTTAGGACCTCAGCTGGCAGCTTCAACTTCCCGACCATGTGTCGAACGCCTCACAGCATGCCAGGACAGGACGCCTCCGGGGACGGGTCTTCTTCTACGAGGTGAGTGAAATTTGATTTTATTTCTAATTTTTTCAGGAATTCGGCTCCTTTATCCAGGGAATGCATGGCTACAGCCCGGCCACCCTTGATAACCAGTTTTCCTAACGGGAAAGTTCAGTGGTAGCGGATGCCATTTCCCCTCAGGATTCTGGTCACCGGCTGCAGCGTGCACCTGCGATCCAAAGTACTTGGGGACAGGTCCTGGAAAACTTGCAGATTAATGTCTTCAAAGACTTTAATGGTGGCATTCCTGGTAAATTTGGAGAGCGCATCCTTCGTTTTGTAAAAATGGAAGCGGACTATAACATCTCTAGGGGCCTCCTCAGCCTGCGGTCTGGGCCTCAGGGCCCTGTGACAGCGATCTAATTGAGTCTCTGCCTCTGTTTTATCCAGCAGAACTGAGGTTAGCCACCAGGAAACAAAGTCTTCAACATCTGCAATCACTTCGGGTATCCCCCTGATCCTGACGTTATTTCTTCTGTCCCTATTCTCTGCATCTTCTTGCTGCTCCATGATGCCTGTAAGCTGCGCCTTCATATAAGCTGTAGTCTTTTCTTGTTTCTTCATTGCCTTTGCTGTGGCGTCTATTATCTTTTCTAGTTCATCAGTCCTGTCCCCGATCTTGCCAATATCTTTCCTTAGTTCAGAGATTTCTGCATGAATAAATGATTTTGTCATTAAACAATGCTTTCAGTTCCTTCTTTAAGTCGCTTCTGGTGACTAGCTCTCTGTCGTCGCCTTCCTGCTTGGATTCCATCTCGGAGTCAGAGCTGCCAGATTCCCTCAGAGTCAGCTCCCTTCCCGCTCTTGGCGGCTCCGATGAGGCAAAGTAGGATTTGAGATCCCAGGCATTCTTGTGTCTTTTCGATCGGGCTGCCATCTCTGGTTTTTAGACTTTGAAGTCTTTAATTTGTTGGGTCTTTTAAAGGTGCTTTTATTGTCAGTTGTGCTTTTATTATGCTGGGCATCGGTGGAACTTAGGCGTTAAGCTGCCATACTCCTCATAGCCGCGCATGCACCTCCTCCAAATATATATATATATATATATATTTTTAATGTATTTTATGTTTTTAATGGTATTTTGTAGATTTTCAAATTAATCAATAGAGGGAGACTTCCCTAAGTGAATTATCATGTGTTTGAAAAGATATGATTTCTTAGTGAAGTTTTTCTCACATTCAGAGCAGTTATAAGGCTTCACCGCTGTATGGATTCTTTGATGTTTAACAAGATGCGATTTCTGACAGAAGCTTTTCCCACATTCAGAGCAGGTATAGGGTCTCACCCCTGTGTGGATTCTTTGATGTTTAACAAGATGCGATTTTTGACAGTAGCTTTTCCCACATTCAAAGCAGGTATAGGGTTTCACCCCTGTGTGAATTCTTTGGTGTGTAACAAGATTAGATTTCCCACTGAAGCTTTTCCCACATTCAGAGCAGTTATAGGGTCTCAGCCCTGTGTGGATTCTTTGGTGTCTAACAAGATATGATTGATTACTGAAGCTTTTCTCACATTCAGAGCAGTTATAGCATCTCACCCCTGTGTGGATTCTTTGGTGTTTAACGAGATCCGATTTCTGAATGAAGCTTTTCCCACATTCAGAGCACTTATAGGGTCTCACCCCTGTGTGGATTCTCTCATGTTGAACAAGATTTGATTTCCGACTGAAGCTTTTCCCACATTCAGAGCACTTATAGGGCGTCACCCCGGTGGGTATTATTTGCTGTACAACATTACTGCATTTCCCACTGTAGGTGTTCATGTCTCTGCTCTATAAACCCTCTTCTTGTCTTGTCTGGTATTGTGGTGTCTGTAAGTTTAGTAAAATGCTGTTGATGTATAGGAAAGCTCTGCCCAGTTTCTTGTAATCTTGTTCCAATTCTCATACAGACTTGTGCAATGTTGAAGTCCTTAGAACATATTTCCATTAACACCTCCTGTAATTTATGATGTTTGGGACATTTCTTATATTGCTTCTTGTTCACAGATCAGTCATGTGCTGAAGATACATCTACGGTGAGAAAATGTATTAAGGTAACATTGCAATGCAACAAAGTACATTTGGATGAGAAAGACAAGTTAATCAAGTTAAACCTTTATAAAATTCTACTTGTGCAAGATACTAAATATAAATAAAGTTACATTGTTATACAGAGGCGACCAACTTTATTCTAACTCGGCTAGTTCCGCGAATTTAAGAATATCCCGGTGATGTTCGGTTTTGTATAGTTTTCGGCCGGAGTGTATTGCGTTATTTTCCCGGCTGTGATTTAAGCATTTTATTCCCGCTGGCTGCAATACTGCAAAGCCGTGTAAAAACACATGTGGGCGTTTGCGAGCTGTTGTGTTTGAAGTCTAATACCTTCGCGGTTCAACCTACACAGTCTGTGCGCCCGCAGTAATAGTAAAATTGCATATTTAATTTATTTTAAAGTACAGTACTGTACATGCTCGGACCCTGTTGGTGTGAAGTGAGGGGGTTCCTAACATCTGGGGGCAAAAATAATTTTATTTCTAGGTGCCCTAGAACAGAAGTTCCCACGCCAATTGTCCATGAACTTGACCGAGGCCCTAAGTAGTTCCCGCGCCAATTGCGTGAATATAATGTAAAATAACCCGTTCTGTGGGTCTGAGCGGGTTGAAAGTCGCCTGGTCCTCACGCGGAAGGGCCCTTGCCATAGTGGCTAAATATCAGCTTTGCACGACCCACGGAACCGGAGATCCAAAAATACAGTTTAAAAGCACATTACCAAAGTGGCTTTTTTTCTGCCATGCAAGTCAATGGCAGAAACCTAAACTTCACCATTACCCTGCCTCTGTTCTGTTGCCACGAGAGGGTCATAATTTGCCCTGCAATCCTGCCGCAACTAGGACTACATGGTGACCGAATCTGGGCCCTCTAGGTTGAACAGAACCGGACTTGTGGGTTCCAGGTTTCCGCTCATTCTGACTTAGCCGGTTCAAAGCTTTGTCCGCCATTACGCTCAATGGTAAGACCCTCCTCGCCGGCGTGACCCTTTCTCGCCGCCATTATTGCTCGGACCCTGTTGGGGTCAAGTGAGGGGGTTCCTAACGTCTGGGGGCAAAAATAATTTTATTTCTAGGTGCCCTAGAACACAAGTTCCCACACCAATTGACCTAGTTCCTACGCCAATTTCCCTAGTTCCTACGCCAATTGCGCGCTCATTGCTCTTTTTTTACAATGTTGCCGATCTTGCGGCTGTGCGGTCTGGCAGTAAAAAAACAGTGCAGTAAGCCTCTACATTTGTTACACTGTCAAAGGAGCAAATGGAAACAATGGGAGATAATTCAACATGTTCTTTTATTGTGGAGTCAGTACAAAAACATTTATTTACAAATACAGTACAATGTTGAAACATTTCAAGTGCACAGCAATTATAACCATCAACACACAATAATACATACAGTTCTGCAGCCTTTATTAAATTCTTCTGCCACATTGAATTCGGAGAAAACATTTACAAAACATTTGTAAAACATGGAGATACCTGAAAAATGGACGTTTACACTGTATGAATATTAATTTATAATACAGTATACAGTATATACAGTATACCGTACTGTATATAAAATCTGTTTGTTTTTGGTGCATGGGGCACAGGGAGTTAAAGTGACTTGCTTTTTATGTACTGTATTTGGGGCTTGTCTTTGGGGGTTTATTCATCAAATTATTATGATTTTGAAATTACAGTGCTGCTAACTATTTCAGCCACACACCTCCAGAGTTTTTAATCCCTCCCTAGCCAAGCGTCAATCAGCTGAGTCACCCTATCCTAACAACCCCCTCTCACCACTGGGTCGTTAACCTTCTGCATATTGCCATAATGTTCTTAATCCACCCCTAGCCCAGCTACAAACGCTCAGTACGCCTGCGTCTAATCACACCATCCCCCTCCCCCAACCCTTAGAGGCCTGCTTTGGAAAATCCCCTCTCGAATTTGAAATGTAAATCTGACTGTGATGTGCACAGCACTTTGAGAATTGAGCGTAAACTGATACATGTTTTCACACCCTGATGAAATACAGTGTCAGTCAGTATGGTTTACAGTCACATGTTTTAAATTAAATACAGTACAGTACATTCTTTAATATCTTTAAAATATAAATATATAAATATAACATGTTCTTTTATTGGTGGAGTCAGCACAAAAACATTTATTTACAAATACTGTACAATGTTGAAACATTTCAAGTGCACAGCAATTCTAACCATCAACACACAATAATACACACTGCAGCCTTTATTAAATTATTTTTTATGATTAACTGCTTTTTGAAATTACAGTGCTGCTAACTATTTCATCCACACACCTCCAGAGAATAATACATAATGCAGTCTTTATTAGGTTTTTTACATTTGTAAAACATGGGGAAATATGAGTAATGCACATTTATAAGAATATGATTTCATACTATATACAGTACTGTAATGTACTGTATAATATATATACTACTGTATATACTGTATAGTAATATTATTTTTCCTTCTTTATCTTTTCCTCATTCTGTCTGCAGTACAGTAGTTCATTGAGAGAGGAGAGGTTTTATGTACATCATTACTGCTGTTTATATACTGTACATTTGACTGTACACGCAGATTTGACGGGACACAACGCCCCCATCTCCCCCTAGGCCACCCTTTTTCCTGGAACGACAAGAAAACAAAAACGTAGTTCAGTTACTGTAGTGTACTGTATGTGCGTACTGTACTGTATTATGGCAGAACTACTGTAGGTGGCTGGTGCAGCTTTCTCTGGAAAGAAAAAAATGGAGCAGTTAGTAGGCAGTTACTGTAGTACTGTCAAACTAGTCTACTGTACTGTATACTGGAACTACTGTATACTCTGACTATCTGGAAAGAAAAAATCTGTGCCATACTTACCTGTATCATACTGTACTTACAATACTACAGCACTGTACTACTTTCCTGATGCTTGCCTATTACGCGCGATGACAATGGGCAACACAGTGGCAATATGGTCTATATATTTATTGCAGCGTTCCACGGTGAGTACATCGTTCCAAAAACTCAGTATGCCTTTCAACAACTCGTCCTTTTTGGAGGGTTTCGCCACTTTCCGGATATGGTCCTTCAGCTGATGCCAGACCATTTCGATCGGATTGAAGTCTGGCGATCTGTCATTGGAAAGAAAGGACAATTGGTTTAAGAGCTAAAAACAGTGGGGAACAAAAATGGGACACGGTCTACTGCACTTACTCTGCTGGCGTCTTCACCCAGTTGATGCCGCGCTCAAGGATACTGTATGTGCCGTTGACGCGGTGTGCTTGGGATCGTTGTCTTGGTAGAAGAGGTGACCATTGGGAAAGTCGCGTGTGATGTATTGCACTATCTCGGGCACAATGTTGTCTTGGAAGTAAGCTTTATTCATGATTCCTATAGCAAGAAAAGAAAAGTGCTCAAAAAACTGCACAATAGTACAGTACAGTGCATACGGTAAGGCAACACTAGTCAAGTACAGTGCATTAGGCGACATTATATTTGATACATTTTACCTTCAAAGATGACAATGCATCCCGGTCCACGCCTAGAGATGGCACCCCACACATGCAGCTTCACAGGGTGTTTTGGCTGTGGCTTCAAAGATATGCGGCCTTTTTTCTGGAACGCAAAGCTTGCAAATCTCTCCAGCGACACAGTAGACTCATCAGTGAAGATGCAATCCTGGAAAGTCACCCGCTGTCGATCCATGCCTTGGCCTGGACCACTCTTTTGATTTTGTTTGCGTCCCGTATCATGGGGTACACTCTGTAATGACAAGGAATATTTTTTTTTAGCGGTACAGTGCAGTACAGTTTGCTAAACAACACTTTTACCTCTGTTACTGTCCAGTACTAACCTCACACGTCCATATTTCCATCCAATGCTGCGTCTCATCTTCTTTATGCTGGTCTCGGATACAGTCAGATTGTGCTTTTCCTGCAGAGTGTTTTTAACCCTTAATGCACTCCTCTCATCATTCTCCTCACTTATTTTGTCCATCAGAAGAGTTGTCTCCCTACAATGTAAAGAAATTATATTGTTTTATTAATACTGTATGCAGCAATATAAAATGTATATAAATGTAATGTAATATACAGTAAATATAAATATACAAAAAATGTATACTGTTGTGTTGTACTATAAATATAAATATACATCCTATATATACCGTTGTAAGATTAATTGAAATATACAAAAAATGTATACTGCTGTACTATAAATATAAATAGACAAAATATATATACTGTTGTACTAGAAATATAAATATACAAAATAAATATACTGTTGTAATATAAATATAAATATAAATCCTATATATACCGTTGTAAGATTAATTGAAATATACAAAAAATGTATACTGCTGTACTATAAATATAAATAGACAAAATATATATACTGTTGTACTAGAAATATAAATATACAAAATAAATATACTGTTGTAATATAAATATAAATATACATCCTATATATACCGTTGTAAGATTAATTGAAATATACAAAAAATGTATACTGCTGTACTATAAATATAAATAGACAAACTACTGTACAGTATGTTGTAATATAAATCAACAGAAATAACAACAGTATTACAGTAGATACAGAACTGTACTGTAGATGTACAGTACAGTTTTCTATAAAAATTTTTTTGTTAAGTTTTATAAATATACTTACGCGTTAGTTACCCTTGGTGCGTTTTTGCGGTCTCTGTTTTTTCCGTATGCATGATAGCTCACGGTGGCTGCTGGCACAACGAGGCCAGAAGTAGCTAACCAGCATTGGATATCTGCAATTCGGTGTCCGCTCGTGTACATCTCCTTCATTCGCATGCTGAGATCCTTGGAAATCTTTTTAACAGGCATTGCTGCGAGTAGAAAGAAATACAAACACAAGAATGTATATTCGATGTTTAGTCGAGGTGTATTCTATGTGCAGTGAATCCACAAAATGGATGGTGTATTTATACGGTAATGACTCACATTAGAGTACGCCCACTTTCAAAACCTGTACCTGGTCGCCATGCATAAAAGGTCACACACTTTGCATAGCCCACCACTCGCTGATCTTTATCTGAACTTGCCCTTGTCCAGATACTGTACTGCATTGTGCCACCCGCTTCCATGGAGCATCCCCAGTTCTATGGACGCAAGAACCCACTCACCTCTGCCGTGCCGGTCATGCAGAAAAAGCGAAAGGCGGTTGCCGTTTCCACGCCAAGGGCAAAGCGACAGGCTAAGGCCAATAAAGAAAACCTTCTGCTGACCCCAAAGGCTAAGGGTTTTCTTAGACGTCAGCCTCATTATGTGAAGAAGATATACGGTAATACGCTCTCTACGCAAAACGAATGGCAGTCAACCCATCGAATCCGCAGACCACTTCCTCCCATATGCTTCGACGACTCTGCTGTAGCTGTCCCGGAAATCTTCATACCGTCTTCTCCACCCCCATCTTCTCCAGTTCCATCTGATGACGCTGCCGCCTCTGAAATCCACGGGTCACTGTCTCCTTTGCGCTTAGACGACTCTGCTTCTCGCCCGGAAATCCAAAGGTCACCTTCTCCATCCCTCTGCGACGACTCTGCCGCTTCTCCTCTACCGGGTATCCACAGATCCCCTCCTCCACTCTCCATCGATGCCGCTTCTGTCCAGGGAACCCCCATCTCATCCTCCGTTGCACCCATCCCCCCAGATGTCCAGACGCCATGCACAAGCAGCTCATTAGACCGGATCCTGAATGGGATAACTGTGGATCTCCCCGGGAACTCTATTGTGCTGGCAAAGATAGATCTGCTTCTGGAAACAATGCTACTGTAAATGTGGAGCAGCGGGTGTTACAAATGGAGCAACGGATGCTACAAATAGAACAACGGATGGATCGACGGATGGAGAAGATAGAGGCTGACATTGCGGGCATACATTATTTGCTCGGTGTTAATGCCCCTGTTTCCCCGACGCTGGAGCAGGGGAGTGACAAGGATGTGATGAATGGGACCTTCGACCCCCTTCCATCACCAAGCGCCCCCCCTCCACCAGAAGATGCAGTGTACATGTATGCCATTGAGGAGGACATGACAACCCCGTCAAGACCACGCCAGGAGACAACCCGGCGACCACGACCAGAGGAAAGCTTCCTCCCAGAAAACCTACCATCGCCCGTCGCCTCAAGTACACCGCTCCCAAAAGACCTACACCCGCTCGCATCGAAACAGTGCCCGACATCACCCTGTGCGATCTGCCACCGGCGCTCAGGGAGAAGTATAGGGTGAGGAGTGCTGGTGTACCCCACAAGTATGCCTTGATAATTTTTAAGCACCATGTTCCCTACACGTTGTACTGCGAGTGGGTGTTCAAAGTGAACTACGATGGGAATCGCCAAAAAAAGGCGCTTCCTGCCAATTTAAGGAAAAAAATTGTGGAAGAATTGCGGCGCTTTTATCCTGTTACAGATCCTGTAATGAAAGGCGTTCGAGACTGCATTAATGGCGTTTTGCGCCATGCAAGGAATCAGCCCTGGATGGACAATGTGGAGGACTTTCAGTGAGACCATACTGTTGTGCTGAACTGTATTGTACTGCACATGTTTTGCCCTACAGTACCTGCTGTACTTAAACAAAGGAGATGTTGTTGTGTTTTTTTTTACACAGGACATGCACAACTCCAGTCCCTGAGGGCCACAAACAGGCACGGTTTTCAAGGTTGCCCGGTCACGCCGGCGAGGAGGGTCCTATCATTGAGCGTAATGGCGGACAAAGCTTTGAGCCAGCTAAGTCAGAATGAGCAGAAACCTGGAACCCACAAGTCCGGTTCTGTTTAACCTAGAGGGCCCAGATTCGGTCACCATATAGTCCTAGTTGCGGCAGGATTGCATGGCAAATTGCGACCCTCTCGTGGCAACAAAACGGAGTCAGGGTAATGTTAAAGTTCAGGTTTCTGCCATTGACTTGCATGGCAGAAAAAAAGCCACTTTGGTAATGTGCTTTTAAACTGTATTTTTGGATCTCCGGTTCCGTGGGTCGTGCAAAGCTGATATTTAGCCACTATGGCAAGGGTCCTTCCGCGTGAGGACCAGGCGACTTTCAACCCGCTCAGACCCACAGAACGGGTTATTTTACATTATATTCGCGCAATTGGCGTGGGAACTACTTAGGGCCTCGGTCAAGTTCACGGACAAATGGCGTGGGAACTTCTGTTCTAGGGCACCTAGAAATAAAATTCTTTTTTATTTTGGCTGGCGCCTCCAAGATGGAAATGTAAAATCTGACCAAATATAAAGTCCAATCGGGGATGGCAAACAATCCTGAGGGGAATCTTCAATGAAGTCTCACGAGGGTGACAAACACACATACATAACAAAGACAAAAAAGAAAAATCATAGTGTAACTCAAATAACAAAAAACAAAACACTGAAAAAGATTAACTAAAGCATTATTACAAATTTAATATGCAATTAATGGATATATAACAACAAACAAATGTCCGTTGGGCTAAAGACACTAATGAAGGAATATCATCCAGTAGGAGTAAAATTAGAATCCTACTTACAGCAAAGCTGAGTTAATAAAACCCATAGAATAGCCATAAACCAGACCAGGAACCTCTGCAGAAGGATAAAATTGCACGACTTCCAGTGCTCCACGCTGCCGGAATAACCACTGCTGCCGCACACATGGACCCACAAGGTCAGTAGGGAGTGACACACGGTAGATCCGCAACTCCACGCTGCTGTGGCAATCACCAACGCCGCGCACACAGTCACAGACACAGGCTGGTCGCGCGGTGTGCCGATGACATCACAGTGCAGCGCGAGGGCAAGGGGAGGGCCTGGAAAGTCAATGCAGCTCGTAGAGCTTAGAGGACAAAGTCTGGGCTGAACACCATTCAATAGGGGGAGAATAATAATAGTCTTGAAGCCAGTAAAACCACCCTACTCGTTTCGTGACGGAAGTCACTTTGTCAGGGGCATGATGGGAATAGAAACATGCTGGCATATATATATACTACAGCACTAATTAAAACCAGATGATGGAATAATAACATATTAAAAAAGTGAAAAAATCAATACAAGTCAATCTTCCAATTTCATCCTTCTGCAGAGGTTCCTGGTCTGGTTTAAGGACAGCTATTCTATGGGTTTTATTAACTATCTACTGAATGTTGGTGGAGAACTCTAAAAAGCAGCACACAAACCACTGCTCACTCTAATGGCAAACACCACAAATTTACAACGTCCAAACAACTACCCAAATTCCTACTCATACTGTTACTCTCCTTAGCAGGTGATATTGAACCTAACCCAGGTCCTCCCATTTCAGCTCTGTCCCATGCCCCTGAGAATTCCAGCTTTAAATTCCAAAAAGGCCTATCTGTCGCCCACATAAATATCCGGAGCCTGCTGCCCAAACTGTACGAACTAAGGGCATGGTGCCTTATGCATAAACCCAAAGCCATTATTCTTACAGAAACATGGCTATCCCCTAAAACCCCTGATGCAAATATCGCCATTCAGGGATACTCCATTTTTAGGAGAGATAGGTCAAAGAGAGGAGGAGGGGTGTTATTTTATATTGCAGACACATTACAATTTACACTGTTACATTGCCCTCCAAGCCCACCCTCTTTTGAAATTCTAGTTGGCAAAATCTGCCTCCCCTTTTCTAAGCCCATCTTGCTTGCTGGCATCTACCGCCCCCCTAAAGCCCCTCTACAATCCCTGACTGATATCACCCAATTTCTTGGCTCCATTTCCTCTCTGAATGAGAAGAGTGAGCTGCTAGTTCTTGGGGATTTCAACTTCAATTGGCTTGACCCTAAAAACCACAAAATCCAGATACAACTCAAGTCACTTAACCTATCGCAACTCATTTCCCAACCCACACGGATAAACCTGAAATCGCATAACCATTCTTTGCTAGACTGGATTCTCTCCTCAAACCCCAGCAGAATCCAATCCTCTGGCATCCTTCCTGATATTTTCAGTGACCATGCAATAGTGTACTGCGTAAGGAAAATTAAACCGCCCCATTCAAGCCCTAAAGTTCTCCTCACTAGAACATTTAAAAACTTTAACCCACAACAGTTTCTGGATGACCTTACCAACTGCCCATGGCACAGAATCGATTTAATTCCCGACCCTGATTCTGCGCTCGACTATTTCCAATCTGAGTTCTTAAAACTCTGCGATACCCATGCTCCACTACGCAAAATAAGGGTACGGGGGGCCCACCTTCCATGGGTTACACCTGACCTTATAGCATTCTACCAGTTCAGGGATGCCTTGTGGAAAAGCTACAAAATAACTGGCACTACCAAGGATCTCAATCACTACAGATGCATGCGGAACATGTGCACAAGGCAAACAAGGCATGCAAAAGCACAATATTACTCTGACAATCTCCACCAGAATACATCAAACCCAGCTAACTTCTGGAAGGTTATCAACAATATATTCCAGCCTCCTAACCATCAACAACCAAGTAATATCACTAAGGGGGATATTACTCTGACAAACCCCACTGACATTGCAAATGCATTCAATGACTACTCTGTGGGGTGTGCCACTAACTTATTAGCGAAACGCAGCACAAACCCCAAACATGAATCTCATCCTGGGAGTATCCCTACAGTCCCACCCCCTCCCAACACTGCCCACAATTTTCAATTTGGCCCAGTATCTGAAGAGGAGATTATACAAGCGCTCCTCAAACTAAAACTAAGCAGCCAATGTGGACCCGACTTACTACAATCTAGGTTCCTACGACTTGGTGCCCCAGCCATTGCCAAACCAATTGCGTCCATAGTCAACTCTATCCTGTCTGCAGGCCATATCCTTAAGACCTGGAAAACTGCCAGAGTTGTCCCAATCTTCAAAAGTGGGGACAAAAACACTGTCGCAAACTACAGGCCAATCTCACTTCTCCCAATTCTATCCAAAGTCATGGAAAAATGTGTCCACTCCCAATTAAGCGATTTCTATACCAAGACAAATTTCCCTAGCCAATTCCAATCTGGGTTTCGTCCCAAACACTCCACCGTAACTACACTGCTAAAAGTTTGCAATGAAATCCAGTGTGGAATGGAACGGGGACAACTCACTGGTGCAGTATTCCTAGATTTTGCAAAGGCTTTTGACACAGTTGATCATGCTATCCTGCTTAACTGTAAGGAATCCACTACTGGCTTTGACTATAGCCTTGCAGACCTGTGCAGTTGCAAGCTTCCTCTGGTAATCTATGGCACAGGTGCTGCCTCTCGTTGCAGCTTCTGCCCTGTGCTACTTCATTGGAGGAATACTCACACACCCTCCTCCTGTGATTGGATCTCCGCCCTTTATATTCTAGGCGTCGGCACTGAACCAGCGCCGAGCATAACCATTCCTACCTAAGAGGGGCACAGTGAGGGGGGGAGAGAGAGGCACAATGAGGGGGAGAGAGGGGTACAGTGAGGGGCGAGAGGGGCACAGTGAGTGGGGGAGAGAGGGGCACAGTGAGGGGGGAGAGGGGCACAGTGAGGGGGGGGAGAGAGGGGCACAGTGAGGGGTGAGAGAGGCACAGTGAGGGGTGAGAGAGGCACAGTGAGGGGGGAGAGAGAGGCACAGTGAGGGGGAAGATAGAGGCACAGTGGGGGGGAGAGGGCACAGTGAGGGGGGAGGGGCACAGTGAGGGGGGGAGAGAGAGGCACAGTGAGAGGGGAAGAGAGAGGCACAGTGAGGGGAGAGAGAGGCACAGTGAGGGGGGAGAGGCACAGTGAGGAGGGAGGGATAGAGGCACAGTGAGGGGGGAGAGGCACAGTGAGGGGGGGAGAGAGCGGTACAGTGAGGGGGAGAGAGGGGAACAGTGAGGGGGGAGAGAGGAGCACAGTGAGGGGGGAGAGAGGGGCACAGTGAGGGGGGAGAGAGGGGTGAGAGAGGCACAGTGAGGGGGGAGAGAGAGGCACAGTGAGGGGGAGAGAGGGGTACAGTGAGGGGGAGAGAGGGGTACAGTGAGGGGGAGAGAGGGGCACAGTGAGGGTGAGAGAGGCACAGTGAGGGGGAGAGAGGGGCACAGTGAGGGTGAGAGAGGCACAGTGAGGGGGAGAGAGGGGCACAGTGAGGGGCGAGAGAGGGGCACAGTGAGGGGGGGAGAGAGGGGCACAATGAGGGGGGGAGAGGGGCACAGTGAGGGGGGGGAGAGAGGGGCACAGTGAGGGGGGAGAGAGGCACAGTGAGGGGTGAGAGAGGCACAGTGAGGGGGGGAGAGAGGGGTACAGTGAGGGGGGAGAGGGGCACAGCGAGGGGGGAGAGAGGGGCACAATGAGGGGGGAGAAAAGGGTACAGTGAGGGGGGAGAGAGAGGCACAGTGAGGGGGAAGATAGAGGCACAGCGGGGGGGAGAGGCACAGTGAGGTGGAGAGAGGCACAGTGAGGGGGAGAGAGGCACAGTGAGGGGGGAGAAAGGGGCACAGTGAGGGGGAAGTGAGGCACAGTGAGGGGGGGAGAGAGGCACCGTGAGGGAGGGAGAGAGGCACAGTGAGGGGGGGGAGAGGCACAACGAGGGGAGAGAGAGGCACAGTGAGGGGGAGAGGGGCACAGTGAGGGGGATAGAGGGGCACAGTGAGGGGGGAGAAAGGGGCACAGTGAGGGGGGGAGAGTGGCACAGTGAGGGAGTGAGGTGCACAGTGAGGGGGGAGAAAGGCACAACGAGGGGGAAGAGAGGCGGGGAGAGGCACGGTGAGGGGGGAGAGAGAAGCACAGTGAGGAGGGAGAGAGAGGCACAGTGAGGGGGGAGAGGCACAGTGAGGAGGGAGAGAGGCACAGTGAGGGGGGAGAGAGAAGCACAGTGAGGGGGGAGAGGCACAGTGAGGAGGGAGGGATAGAGGCACAGTGAGGGGGAGAGGCACAGTGAGGGGGGGAGAAAGCGGTACAGTGAGGGGGAGAGAGGGGTACAGTGAGGGGGGAGAGAGGGGCACCATGAGGGGGGAGAGAGGGGCACAGTGAGGGGGGAGAGAGGGGCACAGTGAGGGGTGAGAGGCACAGTGAGGGGGAGAGAGGCACAGTGAGGGGGAGAGAGGGGGTACAGTGAGGGGGGATAGAGGGGTACAGTGAGGGGGAGAGAGGGGGCACAGTGAGGGGGGGAGAGAGAGGCACAATGAGGGGGAGAGAGGGGTAAAGTGAGGGGCGAGAGGGGCACAGTGAGGGGGGAAGAGAGGGGCACAGTGAGGGGGGAGAGGGGCACAGTGAGGGGGGGAGAGAGGGGCACAGTGAGGGGTGAGAGAGGCACAGTGAGTGGTGAGAGAGGCACAGTGAGGGGGGAGAGAGAGGCACAGTGAGGGGGGAGAGAGAGGCACAGTGAGGGGGAAGATAGAGGCACAGTGGGGGGGAGAGAGGCACAGTGAGGTGGAGAGAGGCACAGTGAGGGGGAGAGAGGCACAGTGAGGGGTAGAAAGGGGCACAGTGAGGGGTAGAAAGGGGCACAGTGAGGGGGGGGAGAGAGAGGCACAGTGAGGGGGAGAGAGGGGTACAGTGAGGGGCGAGAGGGGCACAGTGAGGGGGGGAGAGAGGGGCACAGTGAGGGGGGGAGAGGGGCACAGTGAGGGGGGGAGAGAGGGGCACAGTGAGGGGTGAGAGAGGCACAGTGAGGGGGGAGAGAGGGGTACAGTGAGGGGGAGAGAGAGGCACAGTGAGGGGGAAGATAGAGGCACAGTGAGGGGGGAGAGAGGCACAGTGAGGGGGGAGAGAGGGGGCACAGTGAGGGGGGAGAGAGGGGCACAGTGAGGGGGGAGAGAGAGGCACAGTGAGGGGGTGAGGTGCACCGTGAGGGGGGAGAAAGGCACAACGAGGGGAAGAGAGGCACAGTGAGGGGGGGAGAGAGAGAGGCACACTGAGGGGGAGAGAGGCACAGTGAGGGGGGAGAGAGAGGCACAGTGAGGGGGGAAGAGAGGCACAGTGAGGGGGAGAGAGGCACAGTGAGGGGGGGGAGAGACACAACGAGGGGAGAGAGAGGCACAGTGAGGGGGATAGAGGGGCACAGTGAGGGGGATAGAGGGGCACAGTGAAGGGGGAGAGAGGGGCACAGTGAGGGGGGAGAGGGGGCACAGTGAGGGATGAAGTGCACAGTGAGGGGGGAGAAAGGCACAACGAGGGGAAGAGAGGCGGGGAGAGGCACGGTGAGGGGGGGAGAGGCACAGTGAGGAGGGAGAGAGAGGCACAGTGAGGGGGGAGAGGCACAGTGAGGAGGGAGAGAGGCACAGTGAGGGGGGAGAGAGAAGCACAGTGAGGGGGGAGAGGCACAGTGAGGAGGGAGGGATAGAGGCACAGTGAGGGGGAGAGGCACAGTGAGGGGGGGGAGAAAGCGGTACAGTGAGGGGGAGAGGGGTACAGTGAGGGGGGGAGAGAGGGGCACCGTGAGGGGGGAGAGAGGGGTACAGTGAGGGGGAGAGAGGCACAGTGAGGGGGGGGAGAGAGAGGCACAATGAGGGGGAGAGAGGGGTACAGTGAGGGGCGAGAGGGGCACAGTGAGGGGGGGGAGAGAGGGGCACAGTGAGGGGGGGAGAGGGGCACAGTGACGGGGGGGGAGAGAGGGGCACAGTGAGGGGTGAGAGAGGCACAGTGAGGGGTGAGAGAGGCACAGTGAGGGGGGAGAGAGAGGCACAGTGAGGGGGAAGATAGAGGCACAGTGGGGGGGGAGAGAGGCACAGTGAGGTGGAGAGAGGCACAGTGAGGGGGAGAGAGGCACAGTGAGGGGTAGAAAGGGGCACAGTGAGGGGTAGAAAGGGGCACAGTGAGGGGGGGAGAGAGAGGCACAGTGAGGGGGGAGAGAGGGGGTACAGTGAGGAGCGAGAGGGGCACAGTGAGGGGGGGAGAGAGGGGCACAGTGAGGGGGGGAGAGCGGGGCACAGTGAGGGGGGGAGAGGGGCACAGTGAGGGGGGAGAGTGGGGCACAGTGAGGGGTGAGAGAGGCACAGTGAGGGGGAAGATAGAGGCACAGTGAGGAGGGAGAGAGGCACAGTGAGGGGGGAAGAGAGGCACAGTGAGGGGGAGAGAGGCACAGTGAGGGGGGGGAGAGACACAACGAGGGGAGAGAGAGGCACAGTGAGGGGGATAGAGGGGGCACAGTGAGGGGGATAGAGGGGCACAGTGAAGGGGGAGAGAGGGGCACAGTGAGGGGGGGAGAGGGGCACAGTGAGGGATGAAGTGCACAGTGAGGGGGGGAGAAAGGCACAACGAGGGGAAGAGAGGCGGGGGAGGCACGGTGAGGGGGGAGAGGCACAGTGAGGAGGGAGAGAGAGGCACAGTGAGGGGGGGAGAGGCACAGTGAGGAGGGAGAGAGGCACAGTGAGGGGGGAGGGATAGAGGCACAGTGAGGGGGGAGAGGCACAGTGAGGGGGGGAGAGAAAGCGGTACAGTGAGGGGGAGAGAGGGGTACAGTGAGGGGGGAGAGAGGGGCACCGTGAGGGGGGAGAGAGGGGTACAGTGAGGGGGAGAGAGGGGCACAGTGAGGGGGGGGAGAGAGAGGCACAATGAGGGGGAGAGAGGGGTACAGTGAGGGGCGAGAGGGGCACAGTGAGGGGGGGAGAGAGGGGCACAGTGAGGGGGGAGAGGGGCACAGTGAGGGGGGGAGAGAGGGGCACAGTGAGGGGTGAGAGAGGCACAGTGAGGGGTGAGAGAGGCACAGTGAGGGGGGGAGAGAGAGGCACAGTGAGGGGGAAGATAGAGGCACAGTGGGGGGGGAGAGAGGCACAGTGAGGTGGAGAGAGGCACCAGTGAGGGAGAGAGAGGCACAGTGAGGGGTAGAAAGGGGCACAGTGAGGGGTAGAAATGGGCACAGTGAGGGGGGGAGAGAGGGGCACAGTGAGGGGGGGGAGAGGGGCACAGTGAGGGGGGAGAGTGGGGCACAGTGAGGGGTGAGAGAGGCATAGTGAGGGGGGGAGAGAGGGGTACAGTGAGGGGGAGAGAGAGGCACAGTGAGGGGGAAGATAGAGGCACAGTGAGGGGGGAGAGAGGCACAGTGAGGGCGGAGAGAGGGGCACAGTGAGGGGGGAGAGAGGGGCACAGTGAGGGGGGGAGAGAGGGGCACAGTGAGGGGTGAGGTGCACCGTGAGGGGGGGGAGAAAGGCACAACGAGGGGAAGAGAGGCACAGTGGGGGGGGGAGAGAGAGGCACACTGAGGGGGGACGAGAGGCACAGTGAGGGGGGAGGAGAGGCACAGTGAGGGGGGGAAGAGAGGCACAGTGAGGGGGAGAGAGGCACAGTGAGGGGGAGAGAGGCACCGTGAGGGGGGGAGAGAGGGGCACAATGAGGGGGGAGAGAGGCACAGTGAGGGGGGAGAGGCACAATGAGGGGGGAATTGAGAAGGCACAGTGGAGATGGAGAGAGGCACAGTGAGGGGGAGAGAGGCACAGTGAGGGGTGGGAGAGGCACAGTGAGGGGGGAGAGAGGGGCACAGTGAGGGGGAGAGAGGGGCACAGTGAGGGGGGAGAGAGAGGCACAGTGAGGGGGGAGAGAGGCACAGTGAGAGGGAGAGGCACAGTGAGGGAGGGTGAGAGGTACAAAGTGGGGACAGAGAGGCACAGTGAAGGGAGAAAGGCACAGTGAAGGGGGAGAGGCACAGTGAGGGGGGCGAGAGGAACAGTGAGGGGGAGAGAAAGGCACAGTGAGGGGGGGTGAGAGGCACAGTGAGGGGGAGAGAGAGGCACAGTGAGGGCGAGAGGCACAGTGAGGGGGGGGCGAGAGGCACAGTGAGGGGGGAATTGAGATACACAGTGACGGGGTGATATGCATTGTGAGTGAAGGTGGGAGGTACATTGAGGGGGAGAGAGGCACAAAATGGGGACATAGAGGCACAGTGAGGGGGAGAAAGTTACAGTGAGGAGGGAGAGAGGCACATTGATGGTGGGTGAGGGCACAGTGAAGAGGAGAGAGATACACAATGAGAGGGGTGGAAGAGGCACAGTGAGTGGGTGGGAGTGGCACAGTTAGAGGGGAGAGGCGCAATGAGGGGGGAGAGAGGTACAGTGAGTGTGGGAGAGAGAGGCACAGTGAAGGAGGAGAGAGGCACCGTGAGGGGGGAGAGAGAGGCACTGTGGAGGAGAGATGCACAATGAGGGTGAGAGGGGCACCGTAAGGGGTGGAGAGAGAGGCACAGTGAGGGGGAGAGGCACAGAGAGGAACATTGAAGGGGGTGAGAGGCACAGTGAGGGGGAGAGGGGCACAGTGAAGGGGAGAGAGAGTGTCACTGTAGACCACGCTAATTCATGCCGAATATACTGGGCATTGATTGAACAGGACAAAATGATAAAATAAACTGAAGATTTATTCCCTTTCGGGCAAACACAACACTAACACAAATAACACTTGAAAATAACACACAGTAAAATAACAGGGTGAAGTATCCAAAAATAACACAGGATAGCAATTTTCCCTGGCTGGATAGAGTCACGAACCACTCAACTACGAACAGCGAACACTCTACAACTCTACGCGGGAGATGCTGTTCTGATTTAATCTGTCAGTGGTGATATTGGATACCGAGGCTTGAGCCTCATTACGCCAAGTTCTTTTGTTGAGTGTATTGTCGCACACTTTAGAAAGCTTCTTGATCTGTGTTAATTACCACAGTTGAGTTGGTTTCACAGGGTCAGCGCTGTGATGGGTCGTGGGGTAGCGGTCAAATGGGTTTGCAGAGATCGCAGCAAGCTTCTTGATCAGCGGATTTGAATTCTGGTCCAGTTCCTTGTAGAATTTCTTGTTGAGCTTCTTTAGATGTTCATCCAACATCTCGATGCCCAGTTCCCTATGAAGGTCTGCTATTCTTGTAGGAAGTGGTGCGTCGGACGCAATCCGCAGCGCCTTGTTCTGTACTTTTTGAAGAGATGATCTGTGCCGTTCGTGGCAACCGTTCCACACCGGGGAGGCGTACGTCATGGTGGGTCTGATAATCGCCTTGATCACGTTGACTTTGCTCTGGATGGGCATGGTCCTTGTCTTCAGCAGGAGGTAAAGTGCTGCCAGCTTGGCTGTTGCCTTCTGTTGAGTCTTCTCATGTGGTTTCTCCAGGTTAGCTTGCAATATGGGGTAGTGTTTCCCAACTCCAGTCCTCAGGGAACCCCAACAGGTCAGGTCTTAAGGATATCCCTGCTCCAGCACAGGTGGCTCAGTCAAAATGACTGAGCCACTGATTGACCCACCTGTGCTGGTGCAGGGATATCATTAAGACCTGACCTGTTGGGGTTCCCTGAGGACTGGAGTTGGGAAACACTGATCTAGGATTACCCCCAGGTAAGAGCTGCTGGACTCCCATTTGATGGCCTCTCTGTTGAGGCTGATTGGCGGGTGCATCTTAATCTTCTTTCTGGTAAACAGTGTAGATGTGGTCCTGCTGGAATTCAGTCAATTTGCCAGTCGCTGTACCATGCCGACAGCTTGTCTAGTGCTTTCTGGATGTTCTTAGCTACTTCTTTCTCGCTAAAAGACTGGGAGATGACTGCCATATAATTTGCGTAGAGTACCAGTTGAGTCTTGTGGAGGTCTGTGGGGATGTCATTCATGAAGAGGTTGAACAGGAATGGTCCCAGAACTGATCCCTGTGGCATGCCTGCGCGGATGGGGTGTGTTGTTGAGAGCTCTTCTCGCACTGCCACGTGGAATGTGCGCTCTCGCAAGTAGCTTGCAGTCAGCTAATCAGGTAATTCGGGGAATTCCAGGCTTGATCATTTTGTGCAGTAGTCCTTCATGCCAAACTCTGTCAATGCTTTGGCCACGTCCAAGAAGGCGATTCCAGTTGATTTGTGGATGTTGAATCCATGGCTTATTATGTACACGACTCGTAGCAGCTGATGGTTGGTTGAGTGGTTCTTCCGGAATCCAAATTGCTCCTTTAGTAGAATGTTTCTGCCAGACGCAAAAGTGGCGGAGGCGGGTAAGAATAACTTTCTCCAGGAGTTTCGACAGTCCAGAGAGCAGGCTTATCGGATGGTGGTTTGCAGGATCCCTCAATGGTTTTCCAGGCTTCGGAAATACTATGATAATCCAAAGAAAAATTATTGCGAGGCGCACAGCAGTAGAGAAGCAGGTCTTAGTGAATGAAAAATTACTTTATTAAAGCTGCATTAAAAAACGGTGGAGGGTGCAATACTCCTACGCGTTTTGTGCGTGACCGCACTTTATCAAGGAGTTCCTAACAATACAAACATACATTGTATTTAAACTGTAGCTGGTGCCGGGTTTTCACACCCATTTCCGGTGATGTCACCTCCCACAGTGCTTCACGCCGGAGATTCCCCCAATCGCGCATGAGCATGAAGGTGCAGAGGCGCTCAGCCAATCGGCAACGGTGGAGGGTGCAATACTCCTACGCGTTTCGTGCGTGACCGCACTTTATCAAGGAGTTCCTAACAATACAAACATACATTGTATTTAAACTGTAGCTGGTGCCGGGTTTTCACGCCATTTCCGGGTGATGTCACCTCCCACAGTGCTTCACGCCGGAGATTCCCCCAATCGCGCATGAGCATGAAGGTGCAGAGGCGCTCAGCCAATCGGCACATCACGTGGCATCCGGGTACCCAGTCAATGGGAGACCGATGCCACTGATGCCATGTAGCTTGCCCTCCCACACATCCCCCCAACCCCGCATCCCTCCAGCGCACGCATAATGACTAATGGTGTGCACAGCGGGAACACCGCCTCAGTTGCGAGCGCGTCTCCCCACCTCCGAGCACCCATCACTACGTGATGATGATGTAGATGTGCCGGGTGGAAGGCGCGCGCGCACCCCATGGTGTGCACGTCAACCCCCCATTGCCATGGAGACCAAACAATAAGCTGACAGCACATAAGATATCTTTCCGGATTGCTGCATCCACTATCTATCTCTGTTTTAAGGAAAGAAAAAAACAACAAAAACTAATATCAATAAAAATGATTACTAGCATGTATACTATAATCCAATTCTAAAACAATTTATCACTCCTCCTATGATACAGGTGACTCATCTATTTGTATTATCATATCTATATTTGGATCTGAATAGTAACATATATATAACTTAAACCATTGATTGCTCTTATATCCAATAGATTGACAAAGACTTATGAACTTCTGAAGAAGCCTGTACAAATAGCATTATTGTTGTACATAATTGTATACTCAGTATCAAAACATACTCATACATAAGCCTCAACAAGACAGCCAATCAAGTTCTTGAATATTCAAATAACACATATAGATATATTACATATACTATGTAATGGCATCTAGGCACGCCCTGGCACTGCTAGCTCCGATCTGGTAAAACGTACAGGCCCGTGAAACGAACGAACCAATATATAGGCAGTGTTTCAATCCTTCCGTCTCAGTTTATTAAGCATCAGGTAAAGATATTTATACAGAAGAAAACATTGGTTAGAGGCGTAACTTAGGTTACAGGCTTGATTTAGGACAGGCACTGTCTGAAATACAGAACTTTCTCACTGCCTACTTTATCTACAACCTTGGTTTCCATGGCAGCTATGTGGGGTGATTCGTCTTCCCCAGATAACTAGTCTCCTACTACTGATTAAACAGTAAAAAGCTGACTGCATGACATTTTAGCAAAAGCTGACTACATGAGAAAATATATTTTAGCTAGCAATTAGACAAAATGGAGGGTTTATCAATAATGCAGATTCTGGCCTTCTCTACTGTCCCTAACAATGGGTATCATCAGTGTCCATGTTGGTTTATACTTGCTTTGAAATATTTCTAGGCTGGGTAGGTTTACCATATACATTTGCTAGTCCAATGCTGTGCTTAAAAGCTGTGTGAACGGCGATACATCAACTTAAATGGGCTCCATATGAATGGATATTCCAGGCAAAAGGTGACACATTGTGTGCTCATTTGCATGTCATTTCCCAGAATCCCTTGCTGCAGTGGGAGCACTGTATGCGAGGTGATAATGGCTGAAAGGCAGGGTTGCAGACGTGTCTAAGACATGTGAATGTGCTCACAAGTGATATTCTTTATTCTTTAAAAACCCAAGCTGAGCAGTCAAGCCCGCCCTTTTCTGCACAGAGGTACCAGTAAGTACTCTCTCATGCCTCCCCCCATATCTCTCATACCCTCATGCCTCCCCCCCATGTCTCTCATACCCTCATGCCTCCCCCCATGTCTCTCATACCCTCATGCCTCGCCCCTTGTCTCCGGTGTGTTACTTTATATTTAGCCTCTGTGGCGGCTGCTAGCACCTCTCACACAAGAGAGACTGTTCCCTTGCCGCTCCCTTGCTTCCTACAGCTAAGCGCTCCCTTGCCTCCCATGGGGCACACCACCTGGGATGCGGGAGATGGGGGGGGGGGAGGGGGTTGTGTTGCGCGGTCGCGGCTGTGCACGTGGGTGGGGGTGGTGGTGGTA